>NW_007231671.1:0-10969 GCF_000164805.1 Carlito syrichta | reverse complement strand
GCTGGGCTCCAGTGATCCTTCCGCCTCAGCCTTCCAAGTAGCTGGAACTACAGGTGCGCACTATCATGCCCGGCTAGTTTTTGTTTTATTGTGAGATAAGGTCTCGCCAAGTTGCCCAGGCGGGTCTCGAACCCTCAGGCTCAGGCAATCCACTCACCTCAGCCTCCCTAAGCATGGGATTACAGGCTGAACCACTGAGCCCGGCCAATCCTTTTTTCAATTTTATACTAAGTCTGGCCACAAAACCCACTGCAGCCACGTGAAAAACAGCCACAGTAAGACAGCAGCTGATACACTGAAAGCCTTTTTGAGACCTTGCCACACCTTCACTTTGGCAAGTGACAGCTTCCTGACATTTTCAGCTTCTCCATGAGAATAATAGTGTGTGCCATCACCACCTCACCCTTTGTTGAAGGTGATGGGGAGGTGCACTCATGTTGATAATAGCACAAAAAGCAGAAAGGGTGTGTGTGTGTGTGTGTGTGTGTGTGTGTGTGTGTGTGTGTGTGTGTGTAGATGTGTGTTGAAGGCAACAAACTCTTCAGTGATCCAGAGCATCAAGTACAAACCAAAGAGTTGTAATGATACAGAGACCCCCTAATGTCCCTTATTATTGCCACAGCCCCTAGAGAAGGGCATGGCAGGGATTCAAGCACTCCTGCACATTTCTGAGCACATGAGAGTCCCCTCATCTTCCAAGCACTCCCAATAAGTACCTTCAGGGGATCCTTGACTTCTCAGCGATTATGCCCAAAGATGTAAATCCCTGTTGACTCTCTTTCTTTGAACTATACAGCATCAAGGTAATTGAAAGTTTTGAGATCCGCATAACTTTTGCAATGCATGATGTCTTAGGCCTTGTAAACTTTCTTTACTCTAAATGTCATATCTTAATGTATAGTGCAGCTGTAACTTAAGCTCTATACCATGCTCTGATGGCCACGTGGCTCAGGCATAAATCCCAACAACTCTGCACTATCAAAGTGTACTGCGAGATCTGAAAGGCGGGGGGGCCATTTTAGAAAGACCTCGAGCCTGGCTCTGCTCCCTGAATTCGAACTCAGAAATAAACTTCTGTCTTCCAGTTCCCTGCCTATTTAATTTGTTGGTATCAAGGGGAGCAGCTGAACGTTACTTGGACAGTAGGAAAAGCGAGGAAGACAAAGGAAGAATTGGAGTTGGCAGGACCTCATGCATCATGATTGGATGCTGGGGACTGCTACCACTCAAGGAAACCTGATGACCAGAATGTGCATTTCGGACCCATTCCTCGGGCAGCTATGGAAGGAGTAGATGTAAAGTGTGCTTCCATGTTGAAAAGTTCAGTTGTGGCAACGTCGGCCGGAGCCGGTGCTGGGGCCACAGGAATAATGCAAGATTGGAACAAGGAAGAAAATAGAAAAAGTAAAGTTTTTTTATTATTTTTATTTATTTTTTTTTTTTGAGTTGGAGTCTCACTCTGTTGCCCAGACTGGAGTGCAGTGGCACGCTCCCAGTCACTGCAGCTTCAACCTGCTGGGCTTCAGCGATCCTTCCGCTTCAGCCTACCAAGTAGTTGGAACTACAGGCGTGCACTACCATGCCTGGCTAATTTTTTGATTTATTGTAGAGATGAGGTCTCGCCAAGTTACCCAGGTCAGTCTCGAACCTGCGGGCACAGGCAATCCACTCACCTTAGCCTTCTAAAGTGCGGGATGACAGGCTGAGCCACCGAGCCCAGCCAGGTAAAGTTTATAATTCACCTTACATGTTTTGGAAAGGAAGCCAACACTCAGAGGGAGGTGTGGGCTCAAAGGGTCACAAAATGGTTCTATTGAAGGGCTTTTGGGTAGGGGGATTTTGTGATGAAGGAGTGTCCAGGGCTGTGGGTCTTGAATGTTGATTGTAGTCACATGAATCTTAGATCTTGAGGTCGCCAGACATCAGCATCTGATGTCCTTGGGTGGTGGGCTAGATGGAAGGAGACAAGGGTAGAGCATTTTCCTGCAAGAAACTTTGTCAGACATTTGCAGTCCACAAGCTCCTTAACCGAAAGATGGCCTATTACCATTTCTATGGCTCTGTCCTTGTCTTGCATCTGTCATTTCTCCCACTTTTTTTCATCCACTTCCCATTTTGATATTTATGTGTCTCTATGAAATCCATCTTTTAAATATGTAAGTGTCCCTATTAAATACATCTCTGTAATCTCACCTATAGGACTGGAAATGTGGAGCAGATTCTCTGCCTACACCAAAACTCAGTAGTTTCAAGCAAGATTCTCTAAGTCAATAGGAATATATTTTATAACAAAATGGCTTCATTAAAATGGTTGCAGTGCCAAGCGTGGTGGCTTATGCCTGTAATCCCCGCATTTTGGGAGGTGGAGGTGAGAAGATGATGTAAGCCTATGGATTTGAGACCAGCCTGAGCAACTTGTACGATATATCAAAAAATTAGCCAGGTGTGGTGGTGCACTCCTGTAGTTCCAGCTACTTGGAAGGCTAGGCAAAAGGATCACCTGAGCCCAGCAGTGGCCGTGAGTGTGCCACTGTACTCAAACCTGGGCGACAGAGTGAAATTGCAATTCAAAAAGCGAAAAAGGTTTTGTAACGGGAAAGAGAGATGGGACGCCAAGGCATCTTGCCAGGAAGCAGTGTTTATTCATGCCAGCACCAGCTCAGCAAATTCACATCCAAAGGCAGAGCCCAGAAGGCAGTTAGGCATTGCCTTATATACTATTCTTTACATTGTAACCTCTTTATCCCTCTTATAAGGTTACAGTTTGGCATTATTCATTTCATTGGATATTTTGTAGCTCGAGGCTGCAGTTAGCATTGCATGTTACACACTGACTGGTTTTACATAATTATTTGCATGTCCTATTTGCAGATTGGCTTACAAGATCACTATCCTGATTGGATTCTGCCGAAAGTTTGAACATGTAGTCCACCAAAGTGAAAAGCCCTCGAAAAGAGTAGCACAAAGAAGCAGGAAGTAACTTATTTTCCCTTTCTTACTCCTGCATTTTCAGAAGGGCCCCTGCCTCAGTTTAGCTTCAAACTTTTTTCTCTTTCTCTTTACTCATAATTTTGCTCATATTTTGTACGTTGGGGAAACAGTTTAAGTGTGCAGCTAAATTGTACTGAAACTGTCATTCAAGTTGTAAATCACATAAATTGAGGCAACGTAAGAGAATCAGTCAGATAGGCTCAGATATGAAAGAGAAAGGAGTTCACATTTATTAAATACATCACTCGTAGATGATATTGCATTTCACTTCCTTTCCAGACACTATGCTGGTAAGTTAGGTAGTATGTTTTCCACTGACCTAGTGAGAAAAATAATGTTAGAAAAGTCATCATCATGTTTTTCCAAGGTTACCCAATTAGGATCTGGCCTTTGAACCCAGAGCTCTGTGACTCTGAAGCCAATACTCCCTGCACGGAGGGAGAAGCCTCATCTGTGAGTAAGTAGCTCCTTCTTTCTTTTATTAATTTTTATTTTAATGATGTAGGGTACAATTCGGGTTTAGGCATACAAATGGCTATTGTACTGGTGAAGTTTGGGTCTGCCTTTGGTTCCCACTTCACCTGGTTTGAGATCAGGTATCCTTATTGATAGAGTGTGTCTCCCTTCCCCCACCCCTGGCAGTTTCCCACCACTGCCAATCCCTTTCTTATAATTATGTTAATTGTTCAGGGTCCACTTGTGAGTGAGAACATGTAGTACTCGATTCTTTGTTTCTGTGATAGATCACTGAGTATTACAGACTCTAAATCTATCCCAGTTACTGTAAAGTTCATAATTTTGCCCTTCTTCATGGCTGCGTAATATTCCATGGTGTATATGTACCACTTTGTTTTTATCCAGTTAGTTCCATGTGTTTGCTATTGTGAATAATGCTGCAATAAACATGCTTGCACAGGTATCTTTTTTGTAGGATGATCTGAGTTCCTCCGGGTATATTCCCAGAAGGGAGATTGCCAGGTCGTATGGAAGGTCAATTTTCAGATCTTTTAGGAATCACCACACTGTCTTCCACAGAGGTTGTACTAGTTTACACTCCCACCAACAGTGTAGAAGCATTCCCTTCTCCCCACATCCTCTCCAGCATCTGCTGTCTTTTGAGTTATTGATGATGGCCGTCCTGAATGGAGTTAGGTGGTTTTAATTTGCATTTCTTTAATGATCAGTAAGGCTGAGTATTTTTTCATGTGTCTGCTGGCTGCTTGTATGTCTTCTTTTGAGAAGTGTCTATTCATACCTTTTGTGCACTTTTTAATAGGGCTGTTTGCTTTTTTTCTTTTCACCACATTACATTTGAGTTCCTTGTAGATCCTGGATGTTAGGCCTTTGTCAGACATGCTCCCAGGGAGGGCTGGCTCTTTTCCAAATACCCAAGTTCTTCCTGCAGGCCACGGCTGATTTAAGAGGAAATTCGTCTGACTAATTGACTCTTCCTTTCCACCCAAACCATTTCACTTCGCTTTCATCCAAGAGACAACAAGCTCCTACTTGACTCTTCCTGAAACTCTGTCCCTGCAGTTATGCGTCTCGTCCCCTAGAAAGGTGAGTCCTTGCTCTTCCCCTGTCCTGGGGGCCCCCATTCCCGGCTCATCCCAGCAGTTTCTTTCTTATTATTTCATCTGTGTCTTCTATCTTTCCCTCAGTCCTCTTCTGATAACTCCTTTCCACCAACCGCTCTGATTTGTATTTTCTAGCCTTCCTAATTTAATTTTTCTGGCTTCCTCCTTTGTGGCGCAAAACCTTCTTGTCCTCCTTTCCAAACCTCTAACCCTCGGAAGTCACCCAGCTGCTGGCCAGGCAGTTTGTCTCTCTGAGAATGTCGCATGACACTGCCTCCTTCCTCGGAAAAATCACCGCATATACACATAAGTATATTTATTATGTAGATACAATTTTAATATCTCAGTTAAAATAAAAGAAAATAAGATACCCTTAAAATGTCTGTAAATCGCTGGGCTCGGTGGCTCAGCCTGTAATCCCGCACCTTGGGAGGCTGAGGTGAGTGGATTGCCTGAGCCCGCGGGTTTGAGACCCGCCGAGACCCGCTTGGGCAGCGAGACCTCATCTCTACAATAAATCAAAAAATCAGCCTGGGGTGCTAGCGCATGCCTGTAATTCCAGCTAAGGAAAGAAGGCTGATGCAGAAGGATCACCAGAGCCCAGCAGGTCGAGGCTGTGGTGGCTGGGAGCAGCCACTGCACTCCAGTCTGGGTGACAGGGTAAGACTCCAACTCAAAAAAAAAAAATTAATCTGAATTTTTCAGCCACGCCCCAGCATTAGCATCACCATCTGAGCTCCACCTCAGAACACCAGGCATTAGATTATTAGATTTTCATAAGGAACATGCAACCTAGATCCTTCACATGCGCAGTTCACAATAGGGTTCACACTCCTATGAGAATCTAATGCCACTGCTGATCTGACAGTAGGCGGAGCTCAAGCAGTGAGGAGAGCAGTGGGGAGCGACTGTAAATACAGATGAAGCTTTGCTCTCAGGCCAGCTGCTCACCTCCTGCTGTGCAGCTGTGGCAGCCAAAGTTCTTGTTATGCAGATGAAGTCTCTAAGTAGCAGGCTTCAGAAAGAATAGGTGGTAAATGTCTTAAAAGGTGTCAGGCGCTTCCTAGAGATGGAGATTCTCTACACAAGCAAATTTCCCCAAAAGAAGGCTTTACCAACATGGACAAAAGAAACACATTTTGGAGTTAAATATTTGTATTTCCTCTAGGACTTGCAATCTATCATGAGAAGGTACACTAGAGTCAGGTTAGAATTTGGTGTCTTATAATCATAGAGTCTGTTTTGCCAGTCTTATGATATCTATTTTAATGTTGATTGTGCCTAAAGCTTCACAAGAAAGGAAGTATAAAGAGGCTTGTCTAAACTCCTTTTCTGTCATAGCCTGAGATTTAGTTTTACAGATCTCCCTTTGCCCAGAAGGGATTCACTTAGTTGGCTGGGGAGCTTAGGAGTCTAGAAAAGTACAGTCTATTTTGGTTTACATTGAGTACGAAATGGCCTCTCTTGGCTTATAATGAAAATACAGCCCAGGCTTTGTGCTTTGAGCAAAATACAGTTATATCTTATATCTATGGGGATTGCTTCCAGAATCCCCATGGACAACCAAACTCATGGATGTCCAAGTCCCTTATGTAAAGTAGTATATTATTTGCATGTAACCTGTGCACAAACCCCCATATAGTTTAAAACATCTCTAGATAACTTGTAACAACTAACACAATGCAAATGCTGTGTAAGTAGTTGCAATACTGTATATTTTTGGTATTGTTTTTATTTTTGTGTATTTTTTGGTTTTTGTTTTGTTTTCTCCCTGTGGTTCATTGTCCACCAGTGCAGAACCTGTGGGTGTGGAAATGGAGGGCAAACTGCCAGCCTTAGAGTTAGAAAAGCTGGGATGAATGCCACGTGACATGGTCCACCCTTGAGCATGTAGCTTAGGTAAAATAAAGACCCAAGTAAGAGTTCACGAAGCACTCAGCCTGTAATCCCAGCACTTTGGGAGGCCATGGTGAGTGGGTTGCCTGAGCCCACGTGTTTGAGACCATCCTGGGCAACTTGGTGAGACCTCATCTCCACAATAAGTCAAAAAATTAGCCAGGCAAAGTGGTGTGTGCCTGTAGTTCCAGCTACGTGGAAGACTGAGACTGAAGCATCGCCTGAGCCCAGCAGGTTGAGACTGCAGTGGCCGTGAGCAGTGTGTCACTGCACTCCAGCTTGGGCGACAGAGTGAGACTCCAACTCAAAAATAAAAGAGCTCACCAAGCCACGCTGGCTTCTAGCATGTTCACAAGTTCATCTGATATCAGACCATTCTGTCACTAGGTTCCCAAATACCCAGGAATTTTGGATCCTAACTTTAAGAATGGTTGGCTTTAGCTTCCTATAGAAATGAGATCAAATGAGAAACTTTATAAAGACAGTCCAAGAAAAGAAACTACCCAACTGAATAGGATCAGAAAAGTCCTGCCTCTTTCTTGGAGAAGCAGTGAGCCTGGGAAAGAGTAGTACGACCATGTTCAAGTTCAGGACCATGTGAAGGTAACAGGTGGAAGGACTAAAGCAAGCAGGAAGGAAGAAAAGTAGCCTTGCAGGCAAATCACAGGAGTTGAGAGAAAATGTAAGCAGACCCATGTTCACCACTCATTCCCCAAAAGCCAAACTCAAGAGATGAGAGTTGGTGGAAGGAAAAATAGATGTATTCAAGTGCTGAAAAATGGAGGAGATGACAGCCTAATGTCACACATGCACAGAAAAACCCTTGAATCTTGAGGTTGGTTAGAAGGTTCTTAAAGGGGAATTTGGTGTGGGAAAATGTTCAGGAGTAGCACGGGATGAAGGTCAACCATCTTGTTCTGATAACTCATCTTGGGTGGTGGTCCTTCTGAGAGACTCAAAGGACTCAAAAGAACTATGCTTGCTATAAAAGAAACGTTTACTATATGAATTCCTACCTCATGTTCACTGTATTTTATAAATCCCTACCTCAAACCCCGTAAGACTAGGCATATGTAAGGTGCCTGGTAGTAACTGTGACCGTAAAGTTACAAAATATTTGCAGTGTTTGTACTTAGAACTTTGTTAAGTTTTTGTTTGTCCCATAATAACCATGTTAAATGAAATAACCGGCTTCTTCTGCTTCTGAAACCACTGCTGGCAGTGTGTGAATGTTAAGCAGTAAGCCCCTCCTGGACATTCCTTTGCTTGAATCATGGTGGGCTCTGTGGCGCCATCCACTCTTCTGGTGGACTCTGTGTTGTTTCAAACCTGCTTGTATGTCAAAGCTGACTGTAAACCGTAGCTTATCTGACATTCCAGGAGGCTTAACTACCTCCCCTCTGCCTGCTTGGCCGTTAGTAGTCAATCACGGGCAGCCAAGCCCGTGCCTGCGCAAATCAAAAGCGAACCAACCAATCTCAAGCTCTCCTGTCCCCTGACATCAGACCTAATTGAGAACTAATTATGCAAGGTCCATGGACTTTGTTTTCTACGTCATGCCTTCTTCTAATTAGATAATGTCTCAAGCCTAGGAAAAGCCGGTCACGCCCAGTCCCTCCTTCGTAACTGTGTATATAAACTACTTGCTCTACTCGGTCGTGGCTCTCATTCTTGAGCCACTGTGTTGGTTTCAGTTTGTGAGCCCAGACTCCAGCCTGAATAAAGACCCTCGTGTGTTTGCATCGGAGCTGGCTCTTTGGTGGTCTCTCGGATTTAGGACTTTGGGGTCTAACACTTCTGGAGGTCTAACTGGTATTGTCTCAGCCGCAGTTGGGTTATGGATGATCCCCATCATGACTCCCCCAAGAGGGAGGGTCCTACAATCAGAACTCCATGCCTGGTCTGTTTTAAGATTAGCCTCTGGAATTCTTAAGGAAGCTTATGATCAGACAGGCATGGTTATGGAGGATGGGCGAGGGAGGAGAAAGAGAAAAAAAGTTAAAAATAGGGTAAGTGATTAGACAAATGTTTTGAAACAGAATTCTTCATTACAAAAGCAGTAGACTGGAATGAGAAAGCAATCAATCTTTTTACTGTCTGGGAGTTAGTGTTCATAGGTGAGTAGTATGCATCCCAGGGTGATCAAATAGTAACAGAAATTAATGAGAGCTCTATGCTTGTTTCCTCTACCGCCTTGTTCCCTTTGGCATCTGACATTCCTGAGTCCTGCCTGCAGACTGTGCCTGGACCCAGAGGCTGCAGCTTGGACACATCTTAATATTCATTCTCCTTGACAAATTTTGAATTAAGCACTTTTGAACAAAGACTTAACATATTATTTTTTAAAGACTCTATTCTTTCTCCAACGCTAAGATATGGAGAGTTATTTAAGTTTTTTTCTCTTTCAGGGCTGTGATTGGCATGATAAATGTCGGGTGGAATTGGACTGATGGGCTCAAATTGTGACTGGAGGTCAGAAATTCCACCCACAGCAACCGGAGACAAATCAGGCTTGCAAGATGAGAGGTTTGAGCAAAGGAGACTTAAAGAAATATCTTACAAACACTTTCATTTTAATTTATCTCTTTAAAATTCTAAAAAGAGAGTGAATGAGACAATGCCCACTTCCAACAAGCCATTTATATATATTGTTATAGTAAACAATGTAACACATTGCATCCATTAGAGTTGGAAGCAGTGAGAATATTTATGCATTTAAAGCAATTTGAAACAATAGAGTGGAATGTCACATTTTGGTTTACATTGCAATGTGTCTCGTTGATGCACAGTAGTTGGGGCAGGATGTTATTTCTGAGCATAATTTTGGGATTTGTTTTTCCTCAGATGGAAAAATCATAGTTTTTGTCTCTTGTACATTTTTTTCATATTATTAAACATTCTCATTTGCATCAGTCATCAACCTAGCCTTCCCCAGGTGGCTTCCAGGAAAGCCACAGACCCACCCCATTTTGTCCATTGCTGAGTTGGGGAATGTCACTATTGTCTGTCTGTATGTTGCCTGAAGGAATCCGGAATGTACCACTGTGGCTTAAGGATATTTTGAGCTGAAGACATTTGAGAATCGACAGAGGCAGATTAAAGCTATTTGTTGGTTTATTTGTTTTTTCCTGAACCTTCCTTATCTGTCTAAAAGCAGAGTCTCCCAAAATAATTGGACTGTCATAAATTCCTTTCCCAGGAGTTTCAAAACCAAAAAAGGTTGACTTCTATCACAGGAGAGGAGAAGGCATCAGTTTAAGAAATCTCCTGGCCAGGTACGGTGGCTCAGCCTATAATCCCAGCACTTTGGGAGACCAAGACGAGAGGATTGCCTGAGCCTGGGGATTGAAGACCAGCCCGGACAACATGGCAAAACCTCGTCTCTACAATAAATCACAAAAACTAGCCGGTAGTTCCAGCTACTTGGAAGGCTGAGGCAGAAGGATCACCTAAGCCCGGCAGGTCGAGGCTGTGGTGGCCATGAGCATACCACTGCACTCCAGTTTGAGTGACAGCGTGAGACTCCAACTCAAAAAAAAAAAAGAGCCTGTAATCCCGTGCCTTTGGGAGGCTGAGGTGAGTGGATTGCCTGAGCCTGCGGGTTCGAGTCCTGCCTGGGCAACTTGGTGAGACCTCATCTCTACAATAAATCAAAACATCAGCCGGGTGAGGTAGTGCACGCCTGTAGTTCCAGCTACTTGGAAGGCTGAGGCAGAAGGATCACCAGAGCCCAGTGGGTCAAGGCTGTGGTGGCCAGGAGCGGCCACTGCACTCCAGTCTGGGTGACAGAGTGAGATTCCAACTCAAAAAAAGAAAAGAAAAGAAAAGAAATCTCCTAAGCAGACAATGTCACAATACTATCAGATCTTCCATCTATGCTCCTAAAAGTCCATTTATCTTTCCTAAAAGTCATTTCTTTTCCTGTAAGTGTCCTTTCTGCCTCTCCTCATCCCTTAATAAGCTATTTCAGGGCAGGGTGCAGTGGCTCACAGCTTGTAATCCCAGCACTTTGGGAGACAGAGGAGGGACGATTGCTTGAGCCCACGAGTTCAAGACCAGCCTGGACAACATGGAGAGACCATGTCTCTACAATAAGTTTTCAAAAATTAACTGGGTGTGGTGGTGCACACTGTAGCTCCAGCTACTCAGAAGACTAAAGTGGAAGGATTGCCTGAGCCCAGCAGATTGAAGCTGCAGTAGCCTGTGGAGAGCGCGGCCTGAGCCAAGATGGCGCCCGGGACCTCTGCCAAGTCCCATGATTAGGCGCATGATATACCGCCGGGCCCTCCTTCACTGCGCACCGCGCAAGTGCAACGCTGCAGAGCCTATGAACTGCTGACACGCTGGTACGGGACGTGTGGGTGGAGACCAAGGGATATAAGTACGGGACAACGGGGAAGAAAGAGGAAGAAGCTGGCATGGTGTAAAGGCTGAATAAACCGCTTTGAGAAGAACACATTGTTGTTGCCTCCTTCCTGCTGGTCAGGGGTGAGCGACAAGTGGTG
>NW_007231670.1:0-10825 GCF_000164805.1 Carlito syrichta | reverse complement strand
TCTGACAAAGGCTTAACATCTTGGATCTACAAGGAACTGAAACGTGCTGAAAAGAAAAAAACAAACAACCCCATTATAAAATAGGCAAAAGATATGAACAGACACTTCACAAAGGAAGACATCCGAGCAGCCAATAGACACATGAAAAAATGCTCAACCTCACTAATCATCAGGAGATGCAAATCAAAACCACACTGAGATACCTCCTAGCTCCAGTCAGTATGGCAACTATCAATAACTCAGAAAATAATAGTTGTTGGAGAGGGTGTGGCGAAATGGGAATACTCCTACACTGTTGTTTGGAGTGTAAACTAGTGCAACCTCCATGGAAAGCAGTCTGGCGATTCCTAAAAGCTCTAAACATCAACCTCCCATATGACCTTGCAATCCCCCTACTGGGAATTTACTCTGAAGAACACAAATCACTCTATAAAAAAGATACCTGCACACAAATGTTTATCACAGCATTGTTCACAATAGCAAGAACTTGGAACCAACCACGCTGTCCATCAAAAGAGGACTGGATTAAAAAAATATGGTACATATATACTATGGAATACTACGCAACCATAAAAAAGAACAAAATCATGAATTTCGCAGCAACCTGGATGGAGCTAGAGTCTATAATACTGAGTGACCTCTCACAGAAAGAAAGATCTGAGTATCACATATTCTCACTCATATAGTGGACCTTGATTATCCAATGCACTACCATAAGAAAATGACTGACAGTGGTGGGAAACTATGGGGGGAAGGGGGGTGGGACTAATGGTAGTAAACATCTGTCTGGGGACAGGGACACACCTGTTATCAACAAGGGGGACTGAATGAAGCATATTTGTATACCTAACCCTTAACTGTACCCCACAATATCAAAATAAAAAATATTGACAAAAAGTACTATATTCATACAAATAAAATAATATATACACACACACACACACACACACACACACACACACACACACACACACCAATCTCACAGCTCACCTCCACGTCCACCTCCTGGGTTCAAGCATTCCTCTTGCTTTGACCTCTCAAAGGGTCCTGGGATTGCAGGTGTGAGCCACCACACTCAGACTAGTGGCTGCTTTTTGTAAATTAGATATATAGGAGGTGCCAAAAAAAGTATACACATTTTAAGTATGACATTCACTCAAAAGATGGCGTTAATCAAATGAATGCTAACTTCACCATGTGACAGGAAGGACAAAGAAAATGGTGAAAGCACAGTTGTGTGGCCATTATAATATACATCGCTACCATAATGTAATTGAACTTCAAAAAGTAATACATAGATAACATCTCTTAAAACGCGTATATATATTTTTGGCACTCCCTGCTTTTACTAAACATATATATTCTCCTGTTACTAGAATCCCAAATTCTTGGGGCTTTCATGTAAGTAGAAATGATCACAAAGCCAAACAGAAATGATCCCAGGCAAGATTTTTAATAGACTTCTGCTTCAGCACAAGGGAGCAATATGCGGGAAAGAGATCCTGATGCTGGATCCCTGGAGGGAACCGGTTAAAGGCTTTTAAAGGTTCCTGGCGGGAAGATCAACATGCAGGTTGTAATGAGGAAGTGATGAGCAGGCGTAATTAGGGGAAATTGTGGAGGGTCAGCACTGGGTTCTATTTTTGGAAGTTAGCAGATGTGTCTGAGCAGATTTTCTTTGTCAGCTTGAATCAGTGTCTTGCTTCAGTGATTCTAGAAAATATTTCTCCACAAGAAAAAAGTTATCTTGGGGGGGTCAGTGGCTATGTTCCCTTTTAGCCTCCCATTGTTTAAAGCAGGGTCTAGTTTTCCAAAATACGGCCTCCTATTGTTGTAGCAAGGTACAGTTTTATAAGGCCCAGTTTTGTGATTTATGACTTGGGTCATCTGTCAGGAGGTGGTAAATATGTTTTTAAAATGTTACACAACTTGAGTCAGCTAGCTGGAGGTGAGTTGGGGGAAAAGGACTATACTGGGCCTATTAGATTAGTCCCGGCTTATTCCTAATTTGAAACATTGAATTTGTTATAGATACTGAGCTCCCCTCCTATTCTATTTCACTCTTGCTAAACACAATTTGAAGGCACTTTAGTTTCCACTTAACAGGTGAAATTTGCATGACTTCTTAATTTTTCTATACCTGTATTCCATACTATTGAGATTTTTATCTGATTATTCATATATTTCTAATTTTTTCTTTCCTTTTTTCCCCCCCAAATTTGGGAAGCATATTTATATGTCCTGTTAAAGTTTTACATTAATTAAAAAGTTCATCCCTCTCATTCTCTGTAAGAAAGTGAATAGAGCTTTTGATAAGCATGCTGTTTTCTTTACTGTCATGATTTTTTGTTGGAGACTTTTATTGGCTGTTTCCCTTGTTCAAATTATTATTTTAAAAAGCATCAAAATGTTTTTCATTTCAACATTGTGTATCTCTTCTTTGGAGATTATATGTGTGTATATTAGTAGTTGGTAAATTTTATTTTGTGTGTGAAGTGCCCTGATTGCATTTTATCTTTATGTCTATTGGCTACCCCATGGTGTTTAAGAGGTAGTCTTTAGAACAGAAATGAGAATATCCTGTGTTTGTTGAACTCACAAAAAATGTACATATACTTTTTACCATACTTTATCTGAATTAATAGAAGCAGAAGTTTGACATACTAAGATTGTGAACTGATCAAAATGTAGCTTTAGTTTAAGCATTTGGGGGAGGGGACATAATGTTTCATTACTCTCTTATACCTGTTATGGTTGTTCATCATTATATGTCTAGCATGGAGTGTTTTCATGTCAGTATTATATGTTTACAATTTATGAATATATTTCTAAGCTAGATTATATTCATTTCTCTTTCCTTTAAAGGAGGCAATAAAGCTTTCTTTAATTGTTATGACAATATAACTAATGAAAAATGTGAACATACTTTATCAAATGATACATTTATTCTTGATGGGCTACTTCTGCTATACAATCAAATATGTATATTGGAGACAGGGTCTCTCTGTCACCCAGTTTGGAGTCAGTGGTGTGATCACAGGTCACTGTAGCCTTGAACTCCTGGGCCCAAACAATCCTCCTGTCTCAACTTCTGGAGTAGCTAGGGCTAAAAGTGTGGGTCACCATGACACCTGGCTAATTTTTTGTAGAGACATGGTCTTGCTATGTGCCCAGGTTGGTCTCAAACTCCTGGCCTCAAGTCACCCTCCTCCATGCCCCAAATATATTTTGATTCTGTGAAAAGATAAGAACTTTTATCTGAGGAATGCAAGTCCTTTTAAATTATCAGGCCCAGAGAGGCATTAGAATGAAACAAAAATCACATCCTACTTCCCCTTCCCCCTGGAATTTTGTATTCGTCTCTTGAAACTACTTGCTATTGTCAAAGTAGCTATAAATTAATAGTGCTGCACTGGACACTATAATCCACATCCTATAGCTTAACAGCATATAGCCAATCACTAGTTAATGTTATTTTTGTAAATCAGTTAGAATTCCTGACAAACAACTTTGTGTCAGCCTGCTTTCTAACCCCCCTTTGTGCCTTTAAAAACTTTAACAAAAGTCAAATGGAGCTCATATCCAAGATTGCTTGTATCTAAGTCTGTTGGGTAACTGTCCTCATTTTGGC
The DNA here is from genome assembly GCF_000164805.1 of Carlito syrichta. Lineage (NCBI taxonomy): Eukaryota > Metazoa > Chordata > Mammalia > Primates > Tarsiidae > Carlito > Carlito syrichta. Next base: position 7,194 of record NW_007231670.1, on the reverse strand, counting down.
TCAAATAAACTCTTTAAATTATAACAGGTGTTCCAGCTTCTTCCTTTAAGATTGACAATCCTGATATTTTCAATTGTATTTCAGGTTTGACATGTCTTCCTAGGAGTGTTATTTACAGGAAGTCCCTAACATATGAACAAGTTCCGTTCTGAGTGTGTGTTTGTAAATCCAATTTGTTTTAAGTCCAATGAAGATAGCCTAAGTACCCCAAAACAAAATCTGCTATATAGTACTGTATGTATTTAACAGGCTATACTGACACTTGGTGGAGAGAAATAATACATTAAAAAAAACTCAAGGGTGCATCGATAAAGTTTGTAACTTAAAGGTTTGTATTGTAAAAGGCTTTTTGTATTTTGTATTTTATTACACAAATAAGGCATAAATCATTTGTTATCATTAGCTTCATGACTAACTACATTGACATTATAATTATAGATGGCTTTCTGCATCTGTGTGTTTTGAATCCATGAATTCAATGAACTGTAGATTGAAAATATTTGTCAAAAAAAAAAAAAAGGCCTGGGCACAGAAGTTCATGCCTGTAATCCCAGTACTTTGGGAGGCTGAGGCAGGATAATTACTTCAGCCCAGGAGTTTGAGACCAGCCTGGGCAATACAGTGAGACTTTGTCTCTATGAGAATGGGGAAACGGGAGAGGAGAAGGGAGAAGGGGAGAGTGGGAGGGGAAGAGTGAAAGAGAGGGAGAGGGAGAGGGAGAAGAAGAGAAAGAGACAATGTTTGGGAAAAAAAAACCATTTGCAGTGAACATGTGCAGACGTTTTTCTTGTCATTATTTTCTGAAAAGTACAGCATATAACTGTTTACCTATCATTTACATTGTATTAGACATTGAAAGTAATCTAGAAATGATTTAAGGTATACATAAAGATGTTCAGAGGTTATATGCTGAGAAGGGATCAGAACTTTTATTTGAGGCACGTAAGTATTTTAAAATTACCAGGCCCAGAGAATCTTTAAAATGACACAGCAGTCATGTCCTACTGCCCTCCTTCAGAGCTATGTATTCATCTCTTAAAACTGCTTTTTATTGCTACAAACAACCATAAATTAACCTACTAATGCTGCACTGAACACTATAACCCACACTCTGTAGCTTAACAATGTATAGCCAATCGATAGCTGTGTTATTTTAGTGTTACTTCTCAGTAACTGCCTCTCTTTAAAAATTCACTTGTAGGCTGATGACTGTGGTACATACCTGTAGTTCCAGATACTTGAAAGGTTAAGGTGGGGAGGATTGGTTGAAACCTGGAATTTGAGGTTATAGTGTGCTGTGATGGTACCTGTTGTAGCCATTGCACTCCAGACTGGATAACTATGAAAAAAATATGTTTGACTGGGGACCTGATCGGAATCAAGCCTTTGAAAAAGCCAAAGCAGCTATACAAACTGCCTTGGATTTATGACCTCTAGAGGATGGGCCTGTGAAGCTAATGGTATCTACTAATAGCATGCATGCTAACTGGAGTTTGTGGCAGAAACAGGGGACCCAGAGGATATCATTGGGATTTTGGTCATGAAAACTGCCTGAGCCAGGATAGCATTATACCCCTTTTGAACAACAGCTTTTGGCTGCCTATTGGACCCTAGTAGAGACAGAACAGTTAACTTTGAATCTTGAAGTACTATTAAGTCTAACCATACCAATTATGCAATGGATCATGAGTGATCCTGTATCACACAAAATTGGTCATGCTCAGGAAGCCAGTCTAATCAAATGGAAGTGGTATATACAGAATAGAGCTAAGATGGGCCCTTCTGATACCGTGATCCTACATGAGCATATGTTTAATATGCCCAGTGATAATGAGGGTTATGAACATCAACCTCCCCTTGAATTAAAAAATTCTAAAGTAACCTGGAATTAAGGATTCAAATCATTGACTGAAAAACAACAGCAGCATGCATGATTCACTGATGGAATTGCTAAGTATGTAGGCCATGAACAATGCTGGAAGGCAATAGCCTATAACCCTGCAACAGGAATGGTGTTAGATGCCACAGGGAAAGGAAAGAGTAGTCAATTTGCAGAACTTCAGGCAGTATTTCAGGCTATTGGCCATGAAAAGGGAAAGCAATGCCATCTTTTTACCAATTCCTGGGCAGTAGCTAATGGGTTGGTTACTTAAATGCCTAAATGACATAAAGATGAATGGAAAATACATGATAAATTATTATGAGGAAGTGAATTATGAAAAGAAATCTGGGATATGATTCAAATTACAAATGTTTCTGTCTTACATGTAAATGCCCACGTGTCCGAAATGTCAGTAGAACGTGAGTACAATGCCAAAGCTAACTCTCTGGCTATTATAGCAGCAGTAGATTTGGATGAAACCCAAATACATAAAGAACAAGCATTAGCAAAATGAATACATCACCAATCAGGCCATTTGGGATCTGCTGTCATACACAGGTGGGCACAGGATTGGGGATCAGCATCCCTTTATCAATGTTAAACCAGGCTAAGGATGAATGCTCAACTTTTCAGCTGGACAGTGAAAAGGCTATTCCCCGAGTTTTTACAGGGGAGCTCAATCAGGGGAAGGCACCAGCCCAAGTCAGGCAAATTAACTATGTGGGGCCCTTGCCAATCTCCAGGGGATGTTGGTACATTTGTACCTGTGCAGATACTTACTCTGGAGTCCTAGTCACCTGTGCATACCAGCACACCAATCAGAAAAATACCTGTAGAACCTTAGATATCATCTGTTTATATTATGGACTCCTGTCCCAAGTTCAAAGTGATAATGGTTCTCATTTTAAAGGAAAATTAATAGATCAATATTGTAAGAACCATAACTTAGAATGGGTCTATCACATTCCTTATTATACCCAAGTTGTAGGATTAATAGAATGAATGAATGGCATGCTAAAAGAAAAACTGTGTTAATTGGGAAATGCCTCCTATACACATTGGAAAGGTAATCTGTTTACAGCCTTACAGCAGCTGAATAATCGGCCCTTGGGAGAGAGTACTCCCTTGGCCTGAATGATGATACCTAATCTACAGATTAGAAAGCACAGTGTCACAAGTACCATAAAGTTGTGGACCTTTTCTGATAAAGCACAAGGTACTTTAGGGTCAGCTGGATATAATCTTAGGAGTGCAGAAACTGTCTGAATTAATCCTCTGGAACAGGTCACAGTAAGTACTGGATTGGGTATCCAGTTGCCTTCTGAATATTGTGGGCAAATAGCTGCTAAATCCAGTTTGGCAAAGAAAGGAATACAAATTATGAGACTGATAATAGATTCAGACTATGTAGGGGAAATAAAAATAATGTTATATAATACATCTAAAGAAAACTTACATTTTAATGTAGGAGATAGAATAGCTCAATTACTAATAATCCCCTATAAAAATGTTACTTGGGAACAAGTTCCTGAAGCACCAAATATTACCACCCAAGTAGGTGATTTTGGCTCTACTAATGAGTCTGGAGCCAAAGTATGGGTAAAAAGACACCCAAGAGACACACCTCAGCCTGGCAAAATAATAGCCCAAGAAGATAATAATGTGGTGGCAGTAATAATGCCAGGACAAGACTTCCCACAAATGCTTCCCACTAGCCAGTTGTTTTATCGTACTTAGTTTATTCTTGTGCTGTTACGCCTGACCATTGATGAATGGACCCCCGGAATGAAGTTATCCAATAACAGTATGTGGTTCAGATAAAATTGAAAATATGCAACTAAACCACATCAGCAAAACAATTTCACCTGTGATGCTAACACTTCTTGTACAATTGCCAGTATAACAACAGTCAGTGCCACAGCCTGGAAGGGTAAAGTTCCTTTGAGGGCTATTATAGCCGGTCCCTCTCCAATAGTATTAATATATCTTAATATGTAAATATATCTTGCTTTAGTTAATATGAGTTTAGCCAATCCTATTACTTGAAAACTGAATTTAGAAAACCAAATAGCTAAGTGTAATGCAACTGAATTAACTTTTGTTGTAAATAGCTCCCAATTTTTACTTTGTTCAAATTCAGCTGTAATTACTAATAGAAGTACTTGGGCTAATCATATTTGAATTAATGTAAACAAACCCCCAAATGTTACAGTTTAGACACCCCAAGTGGTAAGAATTTCAAAATCATGTGTCAATGTATCAGTTATGGCCAAAAAGATACTCTTTCACTTTAATGCAACTTTTCCAATTATCCCACCTTGTGCTTGCCGGAGGTGGGCATGGTATAATACCCTCTGGGGAGGGTTGGGGTCAGGAATGGGACTAGTAAATTCCATAGATTTGGAAGTCCTGGCCAACAAATTAAAAACACTGGGCAAGACACTGCGGACGCGGTTACTGTTAATGCCCAAGTCTTCCAACTTCCATACTTCCTCATGAGAATACATTAAACTATCAGAAGGATATGCTAAAACTATTTAACAGGACCCTTCTCCAACAGAATAACGTGACCATCCATTAATTGGACAATATGTTCTGTAGAACATCTGTACATACTAATACAAAAGAAACATGCAAACGTGCTTTGCAGGAGGAAGGAATAACAACATGAAGGGTTGTCTTTAAACTCCCTCAGGTGGCCTGGATAACCGCTCAATCCCCAAATGTTACCTGCAAAGAAACTTGGTGTAGTGGTACCATACAATATTGTTTACCTTCTGTAACCAAAGAATTATGTTCGTTTCATGTAGTCCCTCTTATTACTCCTTTCTATTTTATGGTACCTCAATTAAAAGGCTCACATATTAATATAAATAATATCACTTATAGGTTAGATGACTGCATTGCTACAAATAAAGGACCTAATTGCATTGGTTTAATAAAATCTATGAAGCCTTGTCTATTAATGCATTCTCCAATATATGTTTTTGGACTTATATACTATTAACAATTCTTCAGTGCTATATAAAATAGGAACTCAGCATGTGTGTCTTGCCGGCAATAATATATCTGAATTAGGCCTAATAGGATTAATTGCTCCATTCTCTGGATGTCTGCAGCATCTGGAGATTCCCCATTGGAACAGTGATGTGTGTTACCTGTTGCCCAATCTGGTGGATAATGTAAACCTTACCTGGATACCACGCTGGCTTCTGCTACCGCAAGTTTATTTTTACTTACCCGCCTTACAACAAATTGTAACTGAATCTATATTACTACAGCGGCATCTTCAAGTGAATCAACACTCTCTAACTAAACACAGGCTTGCTACGCACATTGCATCTAACAAATTACTTGATATATCACATCATCACTGGTATCATTTATTTCAGTCCTCTATTGCACAACAGTATTTTGGAAGCATTTTTTATCATATTAATCATTATATGTATCATATTAATGTTAATTTTTGTGCGTAATTGTTAAATGTATAAACAAATGCATCGAATGTATAATGCTCTAATAGTAGAAAATATGCCCATATATGTTTTCCCCTTCTCAACTCTAAGGCCAAAATGAAAGGGTAAGGAAAATAAAGTAAGAGTTGACAAGGGGTATGCTGTGTGCATAAAAGGAGGATGACCCTGGGCGTCCTTGGCTCAGGCAGCTTGGCTACCCACTTGGGACAAGGAAAGTAAACCAAATGTTCAGTAAACCAGGTGTTTTCGGCGAAGCATTTATCAGGAAACTGAACTCGGACCCTAGCCAAGTGCAAGTTCATGTGTACTGAGTTAATTAATTGACGTCCGCTTTGTTAGCAAGGGGGGCTTCTCTTTTCTGAACATAGCATGGGAAAGAGAAGCAAGGGAGAGCCCAAAATTTAAATTCTCAATTGGGCAATGCTGTTCTCTGGTACTGTCCCTGTCTGGGTGATGAGAATTTCCCCAAGATAGGATTGCAGGACGGTGGCAAAGTGTTTTCTCCTCTTTTCTTTCTTTTTCCTTCTTACTAATATATATTTCTATATCTAAATAAAGTTGTTTAATTTTCTTCTGCTGGCATGTGGCAGTGAATCGAGCCCAGTTAATATTAAACCGTGCACAGCAATACAGTAAAATTCCTTGGTGTCACACAGGGTAACCAGACGTCTGACATGGTGGCTTAGGGTTCCACAGGCTAACAGTTCAGGATGTGCACTTCTGGTCAGCACACAACTTTTCAGATGGAGATTGGGGCAAGTTTCCTCACATCTCATGGGTCTTCCATCTTCAACACATTTAATTCCCAGGTCACTTTAGTTGTCTTCACTGGGGCCTTTAGGAATTCTAGCATAAAGTTTCTTAGGACTCATCCCTACTTTCAGTATTTGTAGTGGCAGCTCTGCACCTGTGACCATGGTATACTATAAAGGCTATTACAAAGGGTACAGGTGAAGATATAGATGTATAGGGTGAGGCATTTGAGAAGGGGCACAGAGCTTCCATGCCCTCTCTGGGTGCACTATTCTCCAGTAGCCTCCACATGTTAGTTATTTTTAAACATCCAGTTTTTCTAATTGTGTCCTGTTGCAAGGTGAACAAAATCTTACTGAACTTTTGGAATAACCATAATGCCACAAAAATAAGAATATTCAAAAAGATTTTCTAAATTCTGAAGGATGCAGGTAGGGAGAAAGGTAATTGTATCATTCTGTTTACAGAAGTATAATCTACTTTGTTGTTTCTAGTTACAGTTAGCTTAAACTCAAACTTTCTTTGTTTTCTTAAATCAAGAAAATGGAATATTAAAAAACTAGCAATGAACAGACAACGAACAAGCCATAAAATTTTAATCATTCATCATGAGTTCATTTCCTACCATGTAATAAATTCTGGTCTTATTGATGGTGGCTTAGCTGTTTCATGACCCATCAGCTTTCAACTAGATTCTGGAAATTCTTATTCAGAACAGTGGTATGATCTTAAAATTATTCATGCAATGTGATCAGAAGCCTGTTCTCAGAGTTCTTGGCATAGCCCCTTCCATGGGTCTCTGAGTCAACCCTTTTTGTTGAAAAGGAAGCATTCTGGCCTGTTGCTGATTGCAGGAGCTTTCAGGAAAGCATCAGAGTGAAGCAATAACTGTCTGTGAATGACAAAAGTTGTAAAATGGTCATGGTTAAAATATAATGAAAGTTCATTATAATAATTGACAATATTTTTTGTTTGTTTCTTATCAATGATTTTATTTTATTATTTTATTTTATTTTTTCATAATCAGTATTTTTTATTATGGTTTTGTGGGGTACAGTTAAGGGTTGGGTGTACAATTAC
>NW_007231669.1:3500-7425 GCF_000164805.1 Carlito syrichta | reverse complement strand
CAATTCCTGTGCATTACATTACATTCAAATCGTCTCCATTCCAATTTTCTCCATTCCATTCCATTCCATTCCTCTACATTCCATTTCATTCCTCTCCGTTCCATTCCATCCCATTTCCATTCTACTCCATTGCATACCTTTCCTCTCAATTCATTTCCATTCCATCTCTCTCCTTTGATCCCTCTCATTCCATTCAATTCCATTCCTCTCTATTCATTCCATTCCATTCTATTCCATTCCATTCCATTCTATTGTCCTACAAGCCATTCCATTCCATTCCTTTCCATTCCATTCCATTCAATTCCATTCCTCTCAATTCCATTCCATTTCTCTCCATCACATACAATTCCTCCTTTTTCCATTACATTTATCTCAATTCCATTCCATTCCTCTCTATTCCATTCCATTCCATTTCATTGTCCTCCAGTGAATTTCATTCCATTCCATTCCATTCCTCTCCGTTCAATTCCAATCCATTGCATTGCATACTACACCACTCTATTCCATTCCTGTCCATTGCATTCCAATCCATTCCTCTCCATTTTATTCCTCTCCGTTCCATTCCTCTCTATTCCATTCCACTCCATTCCATTTCTCTCCATTCCATTCCTCTCCATTATATTCGATTCCATTCCTTTCCATTCCATTGTTCTCCATTTCTTTCAATTCCTTCTATTCCATTCCATGACATTCTTTTCAATTCCATTCCTCCTGACTCCAATCCATTCCATTCCATTTCTCCCCTTTCCATTCCATTTCTCTCCATTCCATTCCATTCCTCTCCCTTCCATTCTATTGTCCTCCTATCCAGTCCATTCCAATCCATTCCGTTCCTCTCCATTCCTTTCCTTTCATTCCATTCAATTATAATCCATTCCTTTTTTTCCATTCTTCTCCATTCCATTCCACTCCATTCCATTCCTCCCATTTCCTCTCCATTCCATTCCATTCCATTTCATTCCATTCCATTGCTCTCCATTCCATTCAAGTATTATCCATTCCTTTGCATTACATTGCATTCAAATGATCTCCATTCACTTCCTCTCAATTCCATTTCATTACATTACTCTCCATTCCACTCCATTGCGCTCCATTCCATTCCATTCCTCTCCATTCCATTCCTCTGTAGTCCATTCCTTTCCATTCCATTTAATTCCATTCATCTCAATTCCATTCCATTTCTCTTTTTCCCATCCATTTCTCTAGATTCCATTCCATTGTACTCCATTCCATTCCATTTCTGTCCGTTCCATTCCATTCCATTCCAGTACATACTACTCCACTCCATTCCATTCCTCTCCATTTGATTTCACTCCATTCCTCTCCATTCCATTTCTCTCCCTTCCATTCCATTCCTCCACATTCCATTTCTCTCCTTTCCGTTCCAATCAATTCCTCTCCATTCCTTTCCTCTCGATTCAATTACATTCTTCTCCATTGCTGTTTTTTGCATTCCAATAATCTCCATTCCATTTCATTCCATTCCTCTTCATTCCTGTTCTCCCCAATCCATTCCTTTCCTCTCCATTCCATTCCATTTTTCCCCTACCTTTCTTGTCCATTCTATTCCATCACTCTCCATTACACTCCATTACTCTCCATTCCATTCCACTCCTCTCCATTCCATTCCTCTCTATTCCATTCCATTGTCCTCCATTCCTTTCCATTCCTGTCCATTCCATTCCATTCCATTCCATTCCAATTCATATTATTACAATCCATTCCATTCCTCTCCATTCGATTTCACTCCATTACTCACCAGTCCATTTCTCTCCATTTCATTCCATTCCTGCTCGTTCTATTCCTCTCCCTCCCATTCCAATCCATTCTTCTCCATTACATTCCCCTCGATTCCATTCCATTCCTCTCGCTTCTGTTCTTCTGCATTCCAATTCTTTCCATTTCATTCCATTCCATTCAACTCCATTCCTTTTCAATCCTCTCCATTCCTCTCCATTCCATTTCTCTCCATTCCTCTCCATTCCATTCCATAACATTCCATTCCTCACCTTTCCATTCCTCTCCATTCCATTCCATTCCATTCTATGCCATTCGATTCCTTTCCACTCCATTCCATTCCCTTACATTTCATTGCTCTCCATTCCATTCCATTTCTTTCCATTCCATTCCCTTATGATCCATTCCTCTCCATAACATTCCAATCCCTTCCTCTCCATTCCATTCCATTACTCTCCATTCCACTCCATTCCTCTCCGTTCCAATAGATTCCTCTCCATTCCATTCTATTTCTCTCCATTCCATTCGATTCCTCCCCATTCCTTACCATTGTCATCCAATGCATTCCATTCCATTCCATTCCATTCTGTTTCATTCCATTCCTTTCCATTCCAATCCATACCAGTTCACTCCATTTCATTCCTCTCCATTCGTATTCACTCCATTCCTCTCCAGTCCATTCTCTGCAATTCCTTCCATTCCCTTCCATTCCTTTCCTCTACTTCCATTCCAATCCATTCTTCTCCATTCCATTCCTCTCAATTCTATTCCATTCCTCTCTATTCCATTGCATTCCTTTTTCTTCCAATCTTCCCTATTCCATTCTATTCCTCTCCTTTACATTCCATTCTGTTCCATTATAATCCACTTTTCTACATTCCGTTCCATTCCATTCCTTTCCATTCTATTCCTTTCCATTCCTCTCAATTTCATTCCATTACTCTCCATTCCATTCCATTCAATTCCTCTCCCTTCCATTCCATTCCTATGCTCTCCATTCTATTCTACTCCATTTGATTCCATTCCATTCCATTCAAATTCCTCTCCCTTCCATTCCATTCCTTTCCTATCCACTCCATTCCATTCCATTCCATTCCACTCCATTTAACTCCAGTCCTCTCCTTCCCTCTCCATTCCATTCCATACCATTCCATTCCATTCCTCTCCATTCCATTCCTGTCGATTTCAACCCATTCCATTCTACTCCATTACTCTCCATTTCATTCCATTCCATTGTGTTCCATTCCATTCCTCTTTATTCCATTCCATTCCTTTTACTTTCTTTCCTCTCCATTCCATTCCATTTCACTCCAAGGTTTCAATTCCTATCCTCTCCATTCCATTCCTTTACATTCCATAACTCTTCATTCCATTCCATAACATTCCATTCTGTTGCCTTATAATCCATTCCTCTTATAATATTCCTCTAGTTTCTCTCCATTGTATTCAATACCATTGCATTCTATTTCTCTCTATTCCATAGCACTCCATTCCCTACAATTCCATTCAATTATCATCTATTCCTCTCTTTTCCATTCTTCTCGATTCCATTCCATTCCACTCCATTGCATTCCTCTCATTTCCTCTCTATTCCATTCCATTCCATTCCTCTCCATTCCATTCCATTCTATTACATTCTAGTATTGTCCATTCTTGTGCATTACGTTGCATTAAAATTGTCTCCATTCCGTGACTCTCCATTCCATTCCATTCCATTACTCTCTATTCCACTCCATTCCTCTCCATTCCATTCCATTCCTCTCCTTTCCATTCCATTCCAATCCATTCCTCTCCATTGAGTTCCATTCCATTCCTTTCCATTCCATTCCATGCCATTCCATTTCATTCCATTCTATTTCTCTCAACTCCAATCCATTTCTTTCCATTCCTATCCAATCCATTCCATTAATCTCTATTCCATTCCATTCCATTCCATTCCATTCCATAACATTGCATTCCATTCCATTCCTCTCCATGCCTCTCCAATCTACTGCATTCCACGTCATTCCATTCATTCCACTCCACTCCATCCAATTCTCTCCATTTCTTTCCATTCTTCTCAATTCCATTCCATTCAATTCCATTCCAGTCTACTCCAATTCTTTCCTCTCCATTCTATTACTCTCCCTTCTCTTCCTCTCTATAACATTCCATTCCATTCCTTTCTATTCCATTTCTCTACTTTCCA
>NW_007231669.1:0-2843 GCF_000164805.1 Carlito syrichta | reverse complement strand
TCCATTCAACTCAATTCCATCCAATTCTCTTCATTTCTTTCCATTCTTCTCAATTCCATTACATTCCATTACGTTTCATTCCATTCCATTCTACTCAGTTCCTTTCCTCTCCATTCAATTTCTCTCCTTTCCGTTCTTCCCTATAACATTCCATTTCATTCCTTTCGATTGCATTTATCTACTTTTCATCCCTCTACATTCCATTGCATTGCTCTCTCTTCTATTCTATTCCACTCCATTCCATTCCTCTCCATTTCATTCCATTCCATTACGCTCACTTGCATTCCTCTCCATTCCATTACACTCCATTCCATATCATTCCTTTCCACTTTATTCCATGCCACTCCATTCCATTCCTCTCCATTCTATTCCATTCCAATCATCTCGATTAAGTTCTATGTCACAACATTCTATTCTATTCCATTCCATTGCATTCCATTCCTCTCCATTCCATTTTATTCCATTCCATTCCACTACACTCCATTCCAAACCACTCCATGTCATTACATTCTATTCCTCTCCATTCAAATTCTTTCTATTCCTCTCTTTTCCATTCATTTTAACTCCTTTACATTCCACCTCAGTCTATTCCTTTACATTCCTCTCCATTCCATTCTATTTCATTCCATTCCATTTCTTTCCATTCCACTCCAATCCATTCCATTCCATTTCATTCCATTCCATTCCAATTCATTCCATTCCATTCCATTCATCTCCATTCCATTTCATTCCATTCCACTCAATTCCATCCAATTCTCTCCATTTCTTTCCATTCTTCTCAATTCTATTACATTCCATTATGTTTCATTCCATTCTATTCTACTCAATTCCTTTACTCTCCATTCAATTTCTCTCCTTTCCGTTCCTTCCTATTCCATTGCTCTCCATTCCGTTCCACTCCTCTCCTTTCCATTCCACTCCATTCCCCTCCATTCCATTCCTCTGCTTTCCACTTCTCTCCATTCCATTCCATTCCAGTTCTCTCCTTTCCAATCCCTTCCCTTCCATTCCATTCCATTCAATTACATTCCTATCCATCCATTCCTCTCCATTCCTTTTAATTCCCTTCCATTCCATTCCATGCCATTCCATTTCATTCCATTATATTTCTCTTGACTCCAATCCATTCCATTTCATTCCTATCCATTCCATTCCATTAATCTCTATTCCTTTCCATTCAATTCCACTCCATTCCTTTCCATTCCACTCCTCTCCATTCCACTCCATGCCTCAACATTCTACTGCATTCCACGTCATTCCATTACATTCCACTCCATTCCATCCAATTCTCTCCATTTCATTCCATTCTTCTCAATTCCATTTCATTCCACTCCATTCCATTACATACCAGTCTACTCCATTCTTTTCCTCTCGATTCAATTCCTCTCCTTCCCATTCCTCTCTATTACATTCCATTTCATTCTTTTCTATTCCATTTCTATACCTTCCATTCTTCTCCATTCCAATCCATTCCATTGCTCTCCCTGCTATTCCATTCCATTGCGTTCCATTTCTTTCCCTTCGATTCCATTCCATTCCACTCCAATTCTCTCCATTCCATTATATTCCAATCCATTCCATTCCTCGCCACTCCACTGTACTCCATTCCATTCCATTCGATTCCAATTCCCTCCATTCCTTTCCATTCCATTCCTTTCAATTCAGTTCCATTACATTCCATTACATTCCATTCCACTTTTTTCCATTCTATTCCACTCCATTCCATTCCATTAAATTCAACGCGCTCCCATTCCTCTTCAATCCACACCATTCAATTGCTCTCCATTCCATTCCATTCTATTCCATTACCCTCAATAACATTCTTCTCCATTCCATTCCACTCCATTCCCTTCCATTCCTTTCCATTCCAGTCCATGCTACTCCATTCAATTCCTCTCCATTCCATTCCTTTTCAGTAATCTCCATTCCATTCCATATCACAATGTTCGATTGTATTTGATTCAATTACATTCCATTGAATTCCATTCCTCATTCCATTTTAATCCATTCCATTCCTCTCTACTCCATTCCATTCCACTCCTTTCCAAACCATTCTATTCTCTCCATTCCATTCATTTCAACTCCTTTCCATTCCACCTCACTCTATTCCATTACATTCCTCCCCATTGCATTGTATTTCATTCCATTCCATGTCTTTCCATTCCACTCCACTGCACTCCATTCCATTTCATTCCATTCCTTTCTTCCCCAATCCTTTCCATTGCACTTTTCTCCATTCCTCCACATTCCTTTCCATTTCATTCCAATCCATTCCATTCCTCTCCATTTCTTTCCATTCATTTTTACCCCATTCCATCCAATAATCACCATTTCATTCAATTGTTCTCAATTCCATTCCATTCCATTCCTTTCCATTCCAATCCACTCCATTCCTTTCCTCTCCATTCAATTCCTCCTCTTTCCGTTCCTCTCTATAACATTCCAACCATTCCTTTCTATTCCATTTATTCACTTTCTATTCCTCGAAATTATATTCTATTACATTGCTTTACATTGTATTCCATTCCATTCCATTCCATTCCAATCCTCTCCATTGCATTTGATTCCATTCCATTCCAATCCCTTCCATTCCATTGCATTGCATTCCTTTCAATTTTATTCCATTCCTCTACATTCATTTCAATTCCATTCCTCTCCATTCAATTCCACTCCATTCCATTCTATTCCACTCCATTCCATTACACTCCTTTCAACGCCCTACCATTCCTCTCCATTCCTCTACATTCCATTCCACTCCATTCCAATTCATTCCTTTCCATAGCATTCCATACCACCCATTCCATTCCTTTCCATTCCAATTCATTCCATCATCTCCATTCCAT
>NW_007231668.1:0-81772 GCF_000164805.1 Carlito syrichta | reverse complement strand
ACATGTTCTCACTCATAAGTGGGTCCTGAACACTGGTCACATTAGCACAAAGAAGGGATTGGCAGTTGCTGGGCACTGATGGGGAAGGGAGGGGGACACGTGACAATAAAACCTAATCTACTTAACAGGGGAAGAGAGGGCCAGTTAGAAGCCCAAACTTTACCTGCACGTGGCCTACTTATGCAGATAATCCTTACTTGTGCCCCACATTTCTATAATAAAAAAACAAAACAAACAAACTAAAAAGGTCACGTACTCACTCACATCCAAAAGAGCATGGGCTTTGAGTAAGCGGTTGGGCTTATACTAATCTATGTACCTACTTACTATTCAAACCCTGACCAGCTGTAAAATTTGCTCAAAAGTTGCCCTGGACTTGAAGCCTGGGCAGAGTTTCCTCGAACAGAAAAAACGAACTTCATTCAATATACCTGACTTGTGCATCTACACTGTGCCACTGGGGAGACTGACATGAAGAGACGTGGTGCAGTGCTGCTTCCAGTAGGTCACCGTTAAAAGGAAGAGTTCAATCACTGCCATTGACATTGGTCTACTTTCTGCCTTTCACACCTACCCGGTGCCTTTACACTTGCAATTTTCTCTTGTAGGAACAATTTTTCTTTTGCTCATTGAATGGTTGACTCTTTCTTCTTTCACACCTCAGTTTTCAGGTTACCTCCTGGACAGACCCTCCCTGATCACCACATCCCAGATAATCTTCATCAGATTATGCTCTTTGTTTATTTAATAGCACTTACACATCTTAGCATAATCTTATGCATTTACTTGTATACATTTTTTTGTTTCATAACAGTCCCCTACCCTCTATACCCACCAGAGAACATAAGCTCCTTTAAGGCAGGGAACTGTCTGTCTTTTTTCACTTCAGTATGTATCCTTGAAACCTAAAATAGTACCAATAGCTCAATAAGTGTTCATTGAATGAATGAATTTATGTGTTCACTGAATGAATGAATTTATTAAAGAATCACGATTCACAAAGAACATTAGCTCATGAGCATAATCAGGTTTTATTTTTCCGTTATATGGGATGAACTGGAGGTAACTGTAATAAAGCTTAATTGCTTCTCCCATTGATTTCCAAGTATATTCCATGGGTTAGATCTTATCTGACTCTGGAGGAAATTTTATAAGTGTACCATAACTTTTTAAGTTTCTCTCATTTTCAAGAATAACTTTATTTTGGCAAGTAGATCCAATCTAATCTAATGTTTTAGGTTGAACCATAAAAAATTGCCAATTTTGATAATTTTCAAACTATGTAAATGACAATTTCCCATCGTTTGAACTAATGCCACGTGAAGCCAAACATAATTCAAATTTAAACCCATCCTCCTCCCTCAGCTCGGAAGCTGGCACCTAGTGGAGACAAAGGTCATGACTGGCTTCTTACTTATCTCTTGAGCACCTCCAACCTCATTGGCAGCTTGCATCTTGTGTCCCCATTCGTTAGCCCAAATAAAGAGAGGATCAGGAGAGATGAGCATAGATTTATGTGACTGGCACTGTGGAAGTTTGGTATTGGGGTCTAGACTTGGTGAACACTTAAAACTGATTATTCTTTCTTGGACGATTTCTGTACGTTTTCCTTGGGTGCTTTTTGCAGGCAATTGCCTTTCTGAAATCAGTGAATTCCTTGGGGGACAAGCTTTTGTTTCCTCATCAGTCCCTCGGCTTCTGGTGGTCCATCCTCTGATTATGTGCCTCCAGGTATCCTGATGCATAGAACATTTTGAGTTGCTCCAGGAAGCAAGATTTCTTAGTAAGGCTTATATCTGGGTCATGAAGACACAAACCTCTGATCCAGCAGTGAAAGGATGGTTTTTACCCAGTAGAACTTACTTGTAGCTCATTCACAGTCTCTCATGTCAGTAATAATGGTCCCTCAACCTCCAGAGACACAGGTCAAATTCTCAGTGTAGTCCTATTAAACCTATCGAATCCAATTCAACATTAAGAGATAAGCCCCCTTTTCCCACCTTGAGAAGAAAGAAGAGGAGATGCCCTATAGCACTCCTACAGTTCTCTCCAAAGAACTCTTTTCTCCAAATGTATTCGATTCAGTATTGTTATAGGCTGGATGTAGCAATTTTGCTGGCAGTATCAGGTTTTTTGTGTTCTATTTGGTCCAGCATAGCTGGTCTGGTACCTCATTTTAGGATGTGAAGATATCCGTCCTCTTTTATTCTAGGTCTTTGAAGCCTCTGTTGAAATTCTGAGATGACAAGAAGAGTTACCTTTGGCATTAGTTTCACTTATTTACTATTGTTCATCGAGTCTTGCCTTCCCAGACATTTTTATCTCAGAGCTGACAATACCACCTTGCAAAGTACAGCTGCATCTGAGCCTATTAGATGAAGATTCAGGAGACAACTTGGCTGCCTGTTAGAAGGTTTTAATCAGCTTGGCCTTTGAAAAAGATGGATTACAAGAGCAGCGTATGATCAGTATTGTGAGGGAGACCTTCAATGTCAGTTTTCTGCAAGGAATAGTTACTCAAAAATATATTGACAAACTGACCAACCACGCACAGGACTGGGTCATTTAAACATGGCAGCTTTTGACAGAGTTTGAAAAAGATCAAATCTCATATCTTTCTTAAAAATGATATTGCACAAACAGTTTGACATCCAAACCCCTATGAGGAACAGCAAAAGACACAGAATAAAGTTTAGGGTTTCTGAATTTTTCACTAGCAGACAGTGTAGCCTACAGGTTTTGGAATTAAACAGACTCATTTGAATTTCTGCTCCCTTCCTTATTAACTGGGTATGATTGGTCAGATTTTTCTCATCTGAAAACTCAGTTTTGGGGGGATTTTTTGGTTTGTTTTTAGTCAAGGTCTTGTCTTGCTCTGTCACCCATGCTGGAGAACATGGCACAATCATGGCTCACTGCAGCCTTGACCTCTTGGGCTCAGCAATCTTCTCACCTCAGCCTCCTAAGTAGATGGGACTGCAGCACACACTGCCATGCCCAAACAACTTTTTATTTGAAAATCCTAATGAATAGGATTTATATGAACACTACATAAGGCAAGTTACTGTCTTATGTAGTGCTGTGCCTTGGATTTAGTAAATACTTGATAAATATTGACTATTACCAGCAAAATAATTAGTATTACTATTACAAGGGAGGACTCCTCAAAACCCAGAGTTATCTTTTGGAGGCATACCTTTTGTAGTACACCTAGAATTTGTTCCTCTAGATCAGTCAAAGTTTTTATCTGGAATTTTTGAGAACGTTGTGTCATGAGTTGCAGAAGAAACTGAAATGACAGACTGAGAGTGGGAGATCATTTTTCATCTCGTTCTTAAACCCTGACACAATGATGAGAAAGTACAAGCGATACTTTTGGAGAAATGCACACTTTAGGTATAATTAACTTTACCTACTTTGTCTTTTCAGAAACAAACTTCCAGGTATCTGAGGTATCTCATAGTGGCAATCAAGCTTGCCTAGAGTAAAGGGAATTTACAAGGCCTAAGACATCACACATTGGGTAAGGACTGTAAAAGTCATGAAACTTGTAATTACAAAAGTTATCAGCACTCAGAGGGAGAGCAGGTGGGGATTCCATCTTCCAGTAAATTGGGCACTACCTACAGGGAAGCCAAAGATCCCCTGAAGCTACCCTACAAGATAAGAGGAGATAAGAGGAGGTACACCCTCCATTACGTCTAAGGAATGTCATTTGGGAAAGTACAGGAGAATTACAATCCTTGTCAGCCCTTCTCAAGGGGCTATGATAATGTGGGCGAACATTAATGGGTCTCTATGTCACAGGTTCTCCAAGACATCCACAGGTGGTCGATAAGGAAGTCATGGCAGTCATGTACAACATCTCCAAGAAAAGGATTTAAGCCAGGACTCTGGGGGGCTACGACGCCACACTCACCTAGACTGTAGGCCCACTCCTTGTCTGTGGGGAGTAAACTTTTCTTAAATAAATCTTTTCTTCTCTCACTTCTGTGTGTTGTGATTCTTTGCAATTTACTTGGATCTCTGGGTTCCCAGCACGCACCTCCAGATTGCCAGCCCCGGCAGTGCTGCGCACCTCCCTGCCCTCTCCATTTTCCCTCACCCTGTCCCGTACCCTAACAAAAACATCCTGAGTTGTGGTAAACAGGTGACTGGTTCTTCCATCATGAAAATGCACCTGCCCAAACTGTACTGAGTGTTCAGTAATTTTTGACCAAAAACTGCAAGATCCCATACCCTACCCTCTCTATTCACCACATCTCACCCCAAGAGACTTTTCTTGTTTTCCTTGATGAAAAAAGTTCTGAAAGTGAAATGTTGTGCTGATGTGGAAGAGATGAAACAAAAAACAGCAGAAGCACTAAAAGGCATGAAGATCAACTAGTTCTAAAACTGTTTCAAGCAGTGGAAAAGGAGTATCAATAGGTGAATTGCATCAAACAGAGAGTACTTTGAAGGTGACTGACATTTAAACATGTAGGGATAAACACACAATTTTTAAAATAGTTACCATTTGGGTGCCCCCAAATATTGCAATTATGAACCCAAAGGTCAAGATACTTTGGTTTGAATCCTTGCCTCTGCTATTTACCAGCTATCTGGCTTTGTCCATAAAATGTGCATATTGATAAAACCTGTCTCAAACAATTGTGGAAAGTATTACTAAATGTAAAATATAAATATAAAATAGGATAACACCTAGAACATAGAATCTTTAACCATTGCTATCACGAAGGCCTCTTTGTAATGTTTTCCCCCAGGAATTTCATAGATTGGAAAATGTGATTTATTCAAACATGGAAGGAATGCCTAATTTTTTCTCTTTCTTCTGTGATCCCTTCATTAAGATGGATCAAAGATATTCAAGGCTACAAATTAGGATTTCTGATTAGTGGGGAGAAACCTAGAAGTGTTATATTAAGTCCAGTCAAAAAGCAAAGAATTTTGGCATTTTTGTTAACTAATGAAACATCCCTCTAATTGCCTTTTTAAATTTTTTGAAACAACTCTAAACTTACCAAGTAAATTTCAAGTACAATTTAAAAACTTTCTTTCCTAAACTACTTGAGAATAAGTTGCCACCCTATTCTCCTATCACCCAAGAATGCTTTAGTATGCATTTCCTAGAAACAATGACCTTCTTCTACATAACCACAGCACATTCCTCAAATCAGGAAGTCTACATTAACACATAGATTTATCCAAGTTTCTCCAATTGTCCCAAAATGTTCTCATAGTCAAAGGATTCTGTTATAAAGCATGCATTGCATCTAGTTTTATGTAATTTTTCCTCCTTCAGTCTAGAACATTCCTCAATTTTTCTTTGACTTTCAAGATGTTGGCAATTTTGAAAAATACGGGTCATTTATTTTGCAGAATGTCTCAATTTGGTTTTATCTTATATTTCCTTATGATTAGATTTAGATTATGCATCCACAGCAGAAATATTGCAGAAGTGATACTGTGTTTTGTCATTGCTTCCCATCAGGAGGTGGATGATTCCATTTGTTTATTTTAACCCCTTGATCAAGGTGGTGTCTGCCTTTTCCTTTGTAACTAATAAGTATTTTATGGCAAAGTACTTTGACACTATGTAAAGGTACCATTGTCATCATTCTTATCACTATGAATTTGTGGTTGCCTATTTTATGGCAATGAAATAATACAATGGAATGATAAAGTTATAATTTGTTACTGTCATTGCTTGTGTTGATACTCAAACTGTCCCTATTTGGCCAACAGGGCTCCATTTAAGCTGGTTTTGGTTCCCTTCGACATGTCCCCATTATTTATCTCTGTCACAAGATGCTCCAAGCTCATCTCATGCTTTCCCTGCCCATCCCTGAAATTAGCCATTTCTCACATTCACAGAAGCCACATAGCTGCCATAACTGGTATCTAGGAAAAGTAGTTCAAGGCTCTAACCCACCTCTCTTTCTGTTTCTATCTTTGATCCTCCCCAGAGATGTAGCAGGATCAAGGTCACAGCATTTCACCATCAGCAAGGTGGGGGTCAACTTCAATAGCCTCATTCTAGACTGTTTTATAAAGACCATGATCCTGACAGGTAGAACTTTCAAGGGCATGGTACTTACGACTCTCTTCTCTTTCTTCCTTCTTCAAGTTAATTAGGTGCAGCCTCACTTTTTTCTTTCTTCCCTTTTTTTTCTCCAAGGCACAACCTGTTCCAAAGATGTTGCCATGTGCTGAGCAAGTCTGTGGGAAGCCTAAGTAAGCTTCACTCCAGTGATAGGTCAAACATTCCTCTTCATTCAACAATGGAATGAAATCTGCATGGCGACTTCAGCTTGATTGATTAAAGGTCATATATAGAGCTAGCAGATAAAAAAGATGTCCTACATTTGGCTAGGTGTTACTTATTATTATAAGTTGTTTACTAGTTCATTTCTAACATAAGTTCCCGAATTTGATCTTCTTTCTTTGTGTAGATAGCTCTTCTGAGACCTATAAGAAGGAGGAGTGGCTGGTCAAAGTTAGGGTTTGAATATTCTTGGGTTTCTTTCATTCACTCATTTACTATTTGTCAAGCTCCCATGTGCTCGACACCTTTTTAAGATATTGCTATGTAGTGATGATCATATGAGATATGGTTCTCCTCTAAAACTTAGAGTTCAATGAATGAGATAACCTTTAAACAGGAAAACCGTGTGTATAATTGCAAATTTTACCACTTGAAAATAGGACATTTGAACTATGTAGAATTAGTTCAATAGAGTTCAAAAAAAGCTATGCATGAGACAGAAGTAACAGCATGGGCAACAGCCTTGAGACAAGACATACTTTTACAGGATCAAGGGTCTAAAAAGAGGGTATGGTGGTTAGAGGGCAGTGGTCAAAATATTCTTGCCTGAAAAAAGATGGGAGAGCTAGCTGGATTATGCCAGTCTTGTAGGATGGTAACATCTTAGGCTTTATCCTAAGTGCATGAGAATCATTGAAACATCTTAAGCAGAAGGGTAGCATAATTTATTTTTAAAATATTCTGACTACTTTGTAGAAAATGAGTTGAAAAGGAGCAAGATTAAAAGGCAATCGGCCATTAAGGAGCTATTACAGTCACCTTGTGCGAAATGATGACAACCTGTACTGAGACAGCAGCAGAAATGCTCCTGTATCCTCAGCAGTCCCAGGCTAGGCTGATGATGGTAGGTCCACAAAGGGTTCAGCCATAGTTTCAAGCTCATTAGATTCATCCCTTAACTTTTGGTCAAACCAGCCATAGTAAAATATAATTTTTCTCCTCATCTGAGAGTCAAATTCATTATTCTTCCTAATAGTTAAGATAGTCCCCAATTTATCACTTTACGTATTATGGAGGATAATTGAGATACATAGCCCCAGAGAGCACCTCATCTTGGTATTCATGACTTTGTGTCATCCCCTCCTACAGAGTGTGAGCAGGGCTTAGAAATTCTCTTCTGATGAACAGAATACAGGAGATGGATTAGATGTCACTTCAGATATTAGATCCCATAAAGACCGTGGTTTGCTCACTCTGAGAGAAACCAGTCTCCCTATTGTGAACTGCTCTAGGAAAAAGGCCATGTGACTGGGAACTGATATCCAGCTAGTAGCCAGTGAGGACTTGAAGTCCAACAACAGCCACACGAGTGAAACTGGAAACAGACCCTTTCTTTCCCTGTCAAGATGATATGACTGCTGAGCTTGCTGACACTTTCATTGCAGCCTTGATAAAGACCCTGAGCAGAAGATATCCAACTAAGCCATGGCCCAGAGTTTCTCAAGAACTGTGAGATAATAAATGTTTGTTTGTTTAGCCTGTTGATTTTTGGGGTGATTTGTTGTGCAGCAGAAAATGCCAAACACAGCAACATTCTGGAATGTCTCACATATTTGTATATTGTCTCTAAAAATAGTCTTGATGCTTATCCTTGTCTTCCACAGCCGCATGGGTGAATCCATTCCTATCAGGACAGTAGTCACCAACCACAGAAGCAAAACATTCCTGGAGACCTTGGCTATTTATCTCTAAGAACTTTAGAGACCGATGTTTGGCCCTCTCAGAGATGAGTAAACAGAGGTTCAGAGAGGAATATTTGTTTGTTTTTTGGTTTTTTTTGAGTTGGAGTCTCATTCGGTTGCCCAGACTGGTGTGCAGTGGCCGCTCCCGGCCACCACAGCCTCGCCTGCTGGGATCCGGCGATCCTTCCGCCTCAGCCTTCCGAGTAGCCGGAATTACAGGTGTGCACTACCATGCCCGGCTGATTTTTTTGATTTATTGTAGAGATGAGGTCTCGCTGCCCAGGCGGGTCTCGAACCCGCGGGCTCAGGCAATCTACTCACCTCAGCCTCCCAGGCTGAACCACCGAGCCTGGGTGAGAGGAATATTTGATCTTTCATCTTACTGGATTTAGTGTAGGGAGAGTATCTTTTGTCTTTTAATATTCAGATTGATTTAGCTTCTCGGTGTTCTAGAATGAACCAGTCTCCAATCAAACTTCTATATGATATTCAGTTTTGAGACTGTATTGGTTTCCTATGGCTCATATCACGAACTTAGTGGCTTAAAACAGCACATTTATTACCTTAAAGTTTTGGAGGTCAGATACCAGAAATGAGTCTCAGTGAGCTTTAGGTTTTAAGCAAGGTGTTGGCAGGGATGAATTGCTTTCTGGAAGCTCTAAATCCACTTCCAGCTTTTTGAGGTTGTCTTCTTTGTTCTCGGTCTCGTTCTCTAGCTTCAAAGCCAGCAATGAGTTGTTGAATCTTTCCCACATCACAACACTCTGACAGTCTCTTCCTTCTGCCTCTCTTTTCACCATTTAGGAACTCTTGTGATTGCATCGTATCTGCCTGGTAATTCAGGATAATTTCAAAGTCAGTTATTCAGCAGCCTTAATTCTATTTGTAATCTTAATTCAGCCCCTCCATGTAAGGTAACATCTTAGCAGGTTCATAATATTAGGATATGGAAATCTTTGGTGGGGGAGATGGAGGAATTATTCTGCCCACCACTGAAATTTTCCTTCTACCTCCCCTGGCACCTTACTCATTGTTGAGGTGTTGAGGAAATGTTGTAGCAACACCATTATACCACTCCCCAAAGCACACATGGTCTTCTCTCTCTCTCCCTCCCTTTACAATGACACCTTCAATGTGCTTCCTCAGGGCCCATCACCTCGTGGACAAGCCATTGACTGAGTGTGCAACCAAGCTTCCACCATGGAGGTTTCCAATCTCAGATACCAAGTCAATAAGCAGCAAACGGTGCAATGGGGCTTTGGTAAAGACTGAGACCCACACTTAGAAATTTAAATGCATGCTAGCATATTCATACACCTAGCCTCTCTGCTGGCAGCAGGTGGTGCCTGATGTGAAGACGGACACAGGTTTTTGCCCTCCCAAAGATGCATCTTGTTTTCATTTTATACGGGGTCTTTGTTCATGACTAATACTATTTGGGCCTGTGAGATGAAGTATATGATGGGAAAGGTAGTAGAAAAATGTCTTGGGTTCAGGTGCATAATTCATGGAGACTGAATATTAATATTAATGATCCTGTCCACCAAAGTTAGGCAAATAAAATATGCAGAGGAAGATAAACTTGGAAGTCCAGAAACTTCAGGTTTTTTAGATTTAGTTCCTCTGAGGGTATAGATATAAAAGTATAGCCAGATTTGAATAGCAGTGTTGTAGAGAGCCAAATTAGAGTGTGCTAAGAACTTCCACATTTATTAACTTGCATTGCGGTCATGATAACCCCATGAAGTTGGTGAGACAGGGAAGAACACCCACCTTATATAAATGAGAAAAATGAGACTCCTCAGAGTCACAAAGTTGCAGAGCTTAGCAGAAGCATAGCTGAAGCTAGAATTCAGGGGACCTCATTCCAAATCCTGTGTTCTTTTCACGACCTCACTCTGTTATGTTAGTTATTACATGATGTAATTAAGATGACACACAGCAATTCCTTTTTATGTTACATGAAGAAAAGAAACAACAAGAAAATCCACTGTGCTAAGAACATTTTAAATCCCCTCTGTGTTGCAAAATTTCTGTGTCTATAAAATATAAGTAAAGAACTTATCATATACATTTATCGGGTGATTAAATGAAATAATGAACAGAGAAAAGTCAACACGGTGCTTTTTCATTTTGATGACATTCCACAAAAATAGTCTTTATGTACTTAACTCCTTCATGTATTAATTCAGTGACTATTTCCTGATCTTCCACCACATCCTACATACCTGCTCTGAACACTGGGGCTAATAGTGAACAAGAGACAAAGAACCTTCTCTTTTGCCTTTTAGTGCAGGGAACGGAAAACTATTAGTAAGGATAGTAGTAATAAGTAAGGCATGGTAAGGGGGATACAGACTACCAAGAGGATCAGGAGAATTCTCTTCAAGGAGATGATGTTTGGTCTAGGTGAAGTAAGGAAATGAGGTATAAGAGGGTCACCTCTTAAGGGAGGAAGAGTGATCCAGACATAAAAAATTTATGGAAAACAGCAAATTCCAAGTTGTACTTAGCAACTCAGAACACTGACTTGTATTTTGGGGATTTTTCAATTAAGGCTCAAGTTCAACATACCATGTGTTCCCACTCTCTATCACATCCCTACACTGCTAACACTCACTCCTCAAGCTTCTGAAAATCCTTCCTAGTCTCTTATCATAAAGCCACTGCATCCTGACTACCTATTTGTTTAAATCCACATTCTACTATGTGCTGGTGCAGTTCTGTGCCCTAGACACAGTTATTTATTCATCTAATTTTATTAACGCTTGGTTTCTGGAGGGCAAAGATTGTGACTTCTTATAGTTGTAACCCTAGTACCTAGGATTGCCTTGATTAAAACCAATAGCTCAGGTCTATTCGTGTTGCCACAGAATACCCAAGTCTGGGTAGTTTACAAAGAAAAGGGGTTTATTTGGCTCACAGTTCTGCAAGCTGTACAATAAACATGGTGCCAGCATGTGCTTCTGGTGAAGACTCCATGCTGCTTCCACTCAGGATGGAAGGCAAAGAGGAACGGAAGTGGAGGGAGGGTGTGAAGAGATCACCTGGTGAGAGAGGAAGAGAGAGGTGAGGGGGTGGGAGGAGAGGTGGCAGGTTCTTTTTAACAGCCTGCTCTTGCAGGAACTAATGACGTGAGAACTCACTCACCCCTCCACCATCTAGGGAATGTATCATTCATCTACTCATGAGGGAGCTGCCCCCATGACCAAATACCTCCAATATTGGTATCAAATTTCAACATGAGATTTGGGGGGATAAACAAACAAAACTATAGCAAGAGATATTTTGGTGAACTAATGAAACTTTCTTACTCTTCAATTCTTTATATTTTTCTGAAAGATAACATTAATTCCTTATATTTTGCCATGGAAGTTTCAAGAGACTTTTTCGTGTGTAAATTACCTATTTGTGAATCAAGAGACTTAAAATTGTTTATTCATTTCATTTCAGCAATAGTATTTTAGGAAATTATTCCAAGCGAATAAAAAGAAGCTAGTCTCATATTTGAGTGTAAAAATACTCTTTTCAGCATGACTTATATTATCTGAAATTGACCAGTCTTATGTTCAGCAATACAATAGCAGTCATACAATTTGTTTCTTTCTGTACATGTGAATGTTTTTCTTCCTCCTCTCTACCCTCTTCTTTCCTTCCTTCTCCCCCTTCTTCTTATTCTTTTTTTAATGTTTAATTTTAGTTTAAAGCTGTGGGGCACAAGTTAGAATTAGGTACATAAGTAATCTATGTGCAGGTGAAGTTTGGGACTCCATCTGGTCTTTGCTTTCCCTGGTTTAGGTATGCTTTGTGTTGTTACACGTAACCCCACCTTCCTTTCCCTAGCAATGTACCAAGACTACTGATCCCTTCCTTGTGCTAGTGTGACCAGTGTTCAGGTCCCATTTTTTACAGTCCGCTGTCTGCCTCCAAAGAAACCTCCATTATTCTGCTCTCAATGGTGAGTCTACCATTTTGAAACATGTTAACTATAGGTTGGAGAGAGAAAGCCAAATCTAGACTATATAAAACCTAGTGTTTTGTTTTACTGAGCTATGCACATTTTCCTTAACATCTTGCTTAACACATTTTCCTTAGCATCTGGAAATAATTTAAATTGGGCTATTCCAGAAAAGATTTATCTAAGTTTCTGCCAACTGTCTGGGACAGGGTCTACAGGACTAGGGTCATTTTAAACAAACTATAGCAAGAGATATTCGGTGAATTATCTTAGCTAGATGTTCCACAGGTAAATGGTTGGCTTATGTTTATAACTTCCTGTGGCAACTTCCTCCCTATTTATGTCGAGGTGTTTGAAGTAGGCAAAATTATTTGAAGCCCTCCAGGTGTTGAGTATTTCTGATTCTCCCATATACTGAAGACATAAGTTCAGTAGGATCTGGCTTTATGGAGAAATCCTATGTAGACACCCTCTTATCTTGAGTGGACTCTGGATTTTGTTATCTGTTTCTGATCCCTGCAAAATTGCAAAAACTTACACTTAAGTTTCACAGAGATCAGAAAATGCTCTCCAGGTACAAAGCAGCTTCAGGGCTCTGTTTACACCTCTAAGTCCTTGCTATGAGTATGTATCATTTACCTTTTTGCCAGGCCAAAGAAGCCTTCACAAAGATACAGAAATGTTTTCTCTAGAAATTGACAGCTATTTCAGCAGGAAGGTTGGGACTGGTAGTGTTGTGGGGAGGAGGCACCAGGTTTATCGTGTTATCAAAAACAAAAGTCTCTCATTCAGTAAGAAAAATAATTTGGATGCAAGCCTAATTTTGCCTGCCCCCAAAGACCCTTAACCATTCCAAACCACATCATATTTAATACCAGGGTAGTGGCTCCATTCACATCCAATTTTGTCAGACCAAAACATGGGAGCTGCATTTATTTGTTTAATTATTTATTTTTTGTATAAACATATAGGCTATACTCTTGTTACATGGATAGATTGCAGAGTGGTAAAGTTAGGACTTTTAGGATATCCATCACCCGAATAGCATACATTGTATCCAGTAAATAATTTTTAATTGTTCTTCTTCCTCCTTTTCCCATCCTTCCAGGTCTCCATGTTCTATCACTCCACACTCCATGTATATATGTACTCATTAGTTAGCTCCTGCTTAGAAGTGAGAACATATGGTATTTGTCTTTCTGTGTTAGAGTTGTTTCACTTAAGATAATGATCTTCAGTTCCATCTTTGTTGCTGTAAAAGTCATGATTTTTTTCTATTTTATGACTGAATAATATTCCATCATGTATATGCACCACATTTCCTTTAACCAGTCATCTATGGTTAGATACTTAGGTTGATTCCATATCTTTGCTATTGTGAATAGTGCTATGATAAACATACAAATACAGGTATCTTTTAAAATATATTGATCTAAGCCAAGCTCGGCGGCTCAGCCTGTAATCCCGTGCCTTTGGGAGGCTGAGGTGAGTGGATTGCCTGAGCCCGCAGGTTCGAGACCCGCCTGGGCAGCGAGACCTCATCTCTACAATAAATCAAAAAATCAGCCGGGCATGGTAGCGCATGCCTGTAATTCCGGCTACTCGGAAGGCTGAGGCGGAAGGATCGCTGGAGTCCAGCAGGCGAGGTTGCAGTGGCCGGGAGTCTGGGCGACCGAGTGAGACTCCAACTCAAAATATATATATGTATATATTGATCTATTTTCCTTCAAGTAGATATCCAGTAGTGGAATTGCTGGATCAAATGATATTTCTATTTCTAGTTCTTTGCGAGCTTGCCATACTGTTTTCTATAAAGGTTGTACTAATTTCCATTTCCACCAACAGTGTATATAAGTGCTCCCTTTTCTCCACATCTTCACTAACTCATTATTTTTCCATTTTTCAATAATAACCATTCTGACTGGCACAAGATGATAGCACATTGTGGTTTTAATTTGGATTTCTCTGATGATGTTGAGCGGCATTTCTTCATGTCTGTTGACCATTAGTATGTTTTCTTCTAAAAAATTGTTTATTAATGCCCTTTGCAACACTTTATAATGGGATTATTTTGCTGTTGAGTTGTTTGAGTTCCTTATAAATTCTAGAGATTTGTCTGCGGTTAGATATGTAGTTTGCAAATATTTTTCTCTTATTCTGCAGGTTGTCTGTTTACTCTGCTGATTATTTCTTTCATTGTGTAGAAGCCTTTTAGTTTAATTGGGTCAAATTTGTCTGTAATATTTGCCTAAACCAATGTCCAGAAGAGTTTTACTTAGGTATTCTTGTAGTATTTTTTCTAGTTTCAGATCTTACATCTAAGTCTTTAATCCATTTTGAGATGAGTTTTGTGTATGGTGAGAGATAAAAGTCTATAGTATCATTCTTCTGCATACTGCAACCAATTTTTCCAGCACTATTTATTGAAAATGGCATCCTTTCCCAAGTGTGTGCTTTTATTGACTTTGTCAAGATCAGTTGTCTGTAAATATGTGGGCTTTATTTCTGGTTTCTCTATTCTATTCCATTGATTTATGTGTCTATTGTTATACCAATATCATGCTGGTTTGGTTGCTATAGCCTTATAGTATAATTGCTATAGCCTTATAGTATAGTATGATACCTCCAGTTTTGTTATTTTTGATTAGGATTGCTTTATAATAGAAATCTTTAATAAACTAGGCATAAAAGAAACATACTTTAAAATAATAAGACTATATATGACAAACCCATGGCAAACATCACACTGAAAGGGGAAACGTTGAGAGCATTCCTCTAAGAACTGGAGCAAGACAAGGATGCCCACTTTCACCACTTCTATTCAACGTGATACTGGAATTCCTAGTCAGAACAATCAGACAAGAGAAATAAATACAAGGCATCCATACTAGAAAAGAGTCAAAAATTATCCCTGTTCATTGATGAGATGATCTTATATCAAGAAAAATCTAAAAACTGTCAAAAAAAACTCTGAGATTTGATCAATGAATTCGCTACAGTTTCAGGATACAAATTTAATTGTCAAAAGTCGGTAGTGTTTCTATACATAAATAATGATCTAAGTGAGAATCAAATCAAGAAGACAATCCCATTTGCAATAGCTACCAAAAATAATAAAATACCTAGGAATATATTTAACCAAGGAGGTGAAAGATGTCTGCAAAGAAAACTGCAAAACACTGATAAACCAAATAGTGGGTGTCACAAACAAATAGAAAAACATACCACGCTTATGGATCAGAAGAATTAATATCATTGAAATATCCATACTGCTCAAAGCAATATACAGATTCAATGTGATCCCTGCCAAAATATTGTCATTTTGCACAGAATTAGAAAAAACAACTTAAAATTTATGTAGGTGCTACATATAGTACTGAGAACTTGTATGACTTTTCTGCATGACTTAGCTCTAGAATTCAACTTTGTTCCTGTTCATTCCAAAGCAGAGAGAGCAGTTGAGCCCGGGGGCAGGTGTGCAGCAGAAAGCAGGTTAAAGGGAACGAGTGTATTTGTGTCTTGGAGGGTTATTTTGTCCAACAAGTGAAAGCAATTAACCAGTTCATCATCCTACTCCATTCACCCTCAGCACCTTCCTTCCCTCCTTAGTCAATGTGGGTGGTGCTACTTTCAGATCTAAGAGGTAGGCAAGGCAAGATTAATGGACTGTCACATATTTATATAAAATCTGTTTTTCTTTTTCCTCTTCAGTGAAATACTCAAACGCATTACAAAGTGTAATATAAAAACTACAACGGTAAACTTTTTGCATTTCTTCAGACTTTATCTAAGGAAGACGCAGTATTGTCTTTCTCCCAGTATCATCTATGAGTATTACCATGGAAAAAATAAAACTAAGGAAAATTATTCCAGCTGTGTATTTTATTTATACAAGAAGGAACTGGAATTTACACATACCTGAGCGAAAAAGTTGTCCTTCAAATGCAAAGGTTGAATCACTTATCTATTTCTTTGCCCATCTTTCCACTCACCAATTTGACACTCATCCATCAATCTATCATCTATATAATCATCCTTCCCTCTACCCATTAATCTGCTCATCCCTTAATCCATTCATCAAATCACAACTCCATCTATCAATATATTTTTACCCATCTATTGTATGTCTGTCTATCTATCTATCTATCTATCTATCTATCTATCTATCTATCTATCTATCTGAATATTCACCCAAATAGTCACTTATCTCTGTTTTAACTTACATTCACCTATTTAAGCATATACCTATCAATCCATTTCTCAGTCCATTTATAAACCTTTCAAAAATATTTTTTGGGGCTTAATATATACAAGACACTGAGTTGGTCTATATATGAATACAAAGATAGGTTATAACAACAATATAAGGCAAAATGTGGCAGGCACTTTAGTATGAGTAAAGTATACAGGAGAATCTGAGGACGAAGCAGTCAATGTTTCATAAGAATGAAAAGGAGAAAGAGAATGAAGGAAATGGCATTTGGTTTGGCACTTAAATTATGTGCAAATTTTAACAGATGGAAATTAGGTGGGTGAGTTGGGATTGCTGGAGAACGTAGCATTTTGAGAGTTCTTTCTATTCCTAGGAAGATCCTATATTCTTTCAAACCATATAACCCAAAGGTTTTCCTTTGACTTAAGCTAGTTTGAGCTGCCTTTCCATCACTGGGACAGACAACATGCTGATGCCTAAAAAAAAACCTGGATTTCCCCTCCTGATAAGTGAGAATATCATGTAGTGGTGAGGAGCATGAATCTTAAATCAAACAGAGCCTTGATGCGGGCAATAATAATTGCCTTGTAGGATTATCAAGTACCATTGTAAAACATTTGCATTTAGGAAGTGTTCACTAAATGGCTCTTAAAAATATTATGCTTAAATTTTATGCCTTTTAACAAGTGGTCATAAAACCTTGGAATAAACCCAAAATATCTCTGATCCTATCTGTTGTGTGTCCCTAGCCCTAGCAACTACTCTGCCCATTTACTAATTTATTAATTCATTCAGTAAAGTTTTAACGGCTGCCTGACATTTTATATCAATTACTATGCTGTGCATTTTACATATGACATCTTTCAATCTCAACTTTGTCAGAGAAGTGTTGTTTTCCCTGTCCTCAGGATTAGGAAACTGAGGTTCAAAGAGATAGTTGAAGTCAAATGATTAGTAAGAGGCAGAGCTGAGATTTAA
The DNA here is from genome assembly GCF_000164805.1 of Carlito syrichta. Lineage (NCBI taxonomy): Eukaryota > Metazoa > Chordata > Mammalia > Primates > Tarsiidae > Carlito > Carlito syrichta. Next base: position 64,616 of record NW_007231668.1, on the reverse strand, counting down.
GCCCACATTTGTTTAGTAACAAAAGTAATAACACTAGCTATTTACTAGTCACTGACATGCCAGACACTGTGATAAAGTCTTTTCATACTTCAACTATTTTAGCACCCACAACACCTGTGATGTAGATATCATTACTTCTATGTAATAATGATGAAGGAACTGAGGCTTGGAGAGCTTATATAAGACATCAAAGGTCACAGTGCTAGTCATTGGTAGAGCTAGTATATGAACTCAAGTCTCTTTGCCTCCAAAGTCTATGCAATAACCAAAATGTCTATTTCTCCTTCAGACCTTTTTGGGGGAGAAGAGAAACACATATCACAACTGTAATACAAGGTGGAAAGGGGCTATTTGGACAATAAAGGACAGGTGCAGGGAGAGAACAGATCTTGCTAAGCAGCATCAGAGAAGACTTCCAGCATGGGGTGATATTGAAGCTGGGCCTGGGAGAAAAGTAGGATATTCCAGAGGAGGTGAAACTGGGCACATCTCAGTCTTTGAGACAAAAGATGGAGGGTCACTCTAGGAAGGGTGCAGCATACATGATAAAGAGTGGCCAAGCCAGTTGAATTTGAAGGTGAGCATCCAAGAATAGCAGGATGCTATTGTGGCTTTAAACGTCTCTCTCTTTCTGGAGCCTCCTGTCTTCAGGACTGCCCTTCAACTTTCCCAAGGCCCAGATTTAGCGCAGTTTACAGAGGCACACTGTTAGCATCATTTTAATATGCCCCTTTCTTTTGCTTATACAGTTCACATATTGCTGTACATAGTAGACAAAATCCTGAATATGGAGGTAGGAGATCAATTCATTAAAAAAAAGACAAGAAAAATATTTTTACAAAAAGTAAGCCAAGAGGAAAGTTAAAACTGTGTTTCTCTTTTGTCTTGTACCTTCCCTTTCTGTGGAAAGCATGAAGTTCAGGGCTTCTTGGACAAAGTAAGATTGAAGGAAGTAGAGGTATTAAAATTAAAAGTCAGAGATGGCTTTAGCAAAATGGGAAGAGAGTGGTGTGGAGTTAAGCAACAGAATTTGTGCTGCCACTGGATTGACACTGCCCGGACTTTGTGTCTCAATCTTTCTGCTTGCTGACTGTGTGACTTTAGGCAAATGCCTTCAGCATTCTGAGCCTTCGTTTTCTCGTCTTTCAAATGGGAACAATAGCATGTCCTCATAGGAAAGCTGTGATGATTATAGACCCAGCACATGGTGGTTATTCAACCAATAGTCTTGTTCCTCCAGAACTAGGGGAAATAAGAAGAAGCAGAGAAAGAAAGGAGTGGGTACAAAGGGGGGGGAAAAACCAAGATCACCAATATGGATGGAGAAGGCAGCAAATGCTCTACTGGTGGATTGTGACCTTTGTATTATCTCAAGTATTTCTTTGAATTCTACCCACACTATTTCCTGCAGCTCTAACTATGCTTGGAGTGGGAATACCAAGAATTTCTGAGTCTTCACCATAGCAATTAAGGGCTTTAAAGCCATTTTAAGAGTATATAATATGTTGATCTACATGTCAGGGGAATTGGCATGGAGAGAACCCAGGGTTAAGCACCGGAAAGGTGACATTGAAGGCACCTAACTGGAGATGAAGACACAAAGAGGATAGGGCTGAGAGGAAGCTGTTGAGAAGATTCATGGAGTGCCACAAGGGACATGGGCTCTGGCTTCATCAGCTCCATCAGCAACTGCTTTGTCTCTCTCGCTCACAACTTCTTCTCACATAAAATGAGTAGTTGAGTGAGCTAATTTTGAATGTTCATTTCTGTTCCAACATTGTATGGCCTGATCTGAATTCGACTGAAACCTGAACATTCTTCCACTACTCTTCATATTGGCCATCTGTTGAGGTGGGACGAAAACATACCGGCTCTCCTCATTTCCTACCCCAATACCAGCATCTAAAGAAGGCACTACACTGGACTGGGTTCACTTTCAACCCTCGCTAAGGCTATTATCCTTCCCTTTCACCATCCACTCACATGGCATTATCTCTGTCAAGATACTCAGCAAGAGTTCCTTAAAAAGAAGAGGTGAATGGAGAGAGATTAGAAGGAGGGAAAATTGGAAGGAGGGAAGGAAGGAGGGAGGGGGCAAAAAAGAGAGGCAGGAAATATAATGCATAGTCTTGTTCTTTCGACATCATAAATACACTTTCTCCCATGTGCACATGGCTGGAAATGAAGGATTCCGAGATAGCAGAGACAGATGAAGCAAGGAAGCAGGATTACCAAGTAAACACTTGATGACGAGCTGCCTACTTGAGCCAGGCGATATTTCTGGGACTGTGAAGGAGTGGGAAATAAAGTTCTATTGTGTTGAGCCACTGAGATTTATTTTGGGGTTGGTTGATTCAGCAATTCATGTTAAATATCATGTAATACCCACAACATGGGAGTTTATGCCCAATATATTATGGGGAGTGGGAAGACTTAAGAGGTATTTATACACTGACAGTAATGAGCTATGGGATATATGTATTAACGCTTTCTCTCCCTCCCTCCTTCTCTCCCTTCTTCTTCCCCTTCTTCCTCCTCCTTCCCCCTTTCTTTCTCTCTCTCTCTCTTTCTCCTCTCTCTCTCCTTCTCCTTCTTCCTCCTCATTTTTCTTCTTGTCACTTCTTTATCTCTTAGCATCTAGACCTAACTCAGTAGCTATGAAAACTGAAGTTACCAAGAAAGTTTTTCCTCTGTAGCCTAATTATTTCTAGTGGTCATTTAGCTATCATGATAGGCTGTTTCCCTTTTAGTTGTAGGGCTCCTTAACTGCAGGATGGATACTTTTCAAACTGGTATCTAATCATGATTTCTAATACGTTGCTAGGTATATTCTGGGTACTTGAGAGCTCCTGCATAGTTTATAAATACAATCTGTTTTACTCCCACCAATCTTGTGTTATGACCTTAAATTTGTAGGGGTCTTACAGTTCATACCTTTCTTACTCTTACCTCCCAACACTCTGATGAGACAGGCCTGAAAAATACTGACAGATACACCAGCCAAATGGTTAAATCTGCACAACTTGATGTGACTTTTCTCTAGGGAGCTTCCTCTGCTTCTGTCTTCACTAAAGTCTTCTGAAGTCATGACTGCTTTGCAGATTCTCTGTGGAAGAGACCCAAGATGGTGACTATTACATGGAGCCCAGGAGGCATAAGGGACCGGAAGACCATAACTCCTACCTGCCTGTGTCCCCTTAAATAGTAACAGGAATCAGGCATTTCCCTAAGCCATGAGATTAGAAGTCATCAAGGCAAAATTAACTTAAATCTCAATGGCTATGGAGGGGCTTCACTGATCCCTGTATCACAAAAGGAATTTGCTCATAATTAAACAACAAAAACACAAGCGTGTTAAATGATTTGCTTTTCTGAAACATCAGATTAGCTTCACTGTCTTTCCTATGATAATATAGCTCTCACTCTTTTGCATTTCAATGTGCTTTCTCAAGATGCTGAGAGAAGAGGAAGAGGTTGTAGTCAGTAAAATTGTGTATATAGCCCAGCCTGTTTTATCTACACTGCAGTCTAAAGGAGGATAATTCTGGATTTGTGAAAAGCTTTAGACCAGTACTGTCCAACATAAATATAATGTGGGCCGGGCTAGGTGGCTCAGCCTGAAATCCCAGCAATTTAAGAGGTCAAGGCAAGTGGATTGTCTGAGCCCGTGGGTTTGAGACCAACCAGGAAACTTGGCAAGACCTCGTCTCTACAATAAGTCAAAAATTAACCAGGAGTGGTAGCGTGTGCTGTGTGCTAGGAGTTGCGGCTACTTGGAAGGCTGAGGTGGAAGGATCCCCAGAGCCCAGCAGGTTGACGCTGGGGTGGCCATGAGTGTGCCACTGCATTCCAGTCTGAGCGACAGATTGAGACTCCAACTCAAAATATGAATGAATGAATAAATAAATAAATAAATAAAATGTGAACCATACATGCAATTTTAAATTTTCTAGTAGTTACCATAAAATACACATAAGTGAACTCAATTTTAATAATATATGTTTTTCAACCCAATATACATAAAATATCACCATTTCTACATGGAATCACATAAAATATCATTGAGACATTTTATATTCTTTTATCTCATTAAGCTCTCGAAATCAGGTGTGTTTTACAAAGCAATTCAGTGACACATTAAGTGTTCAGCTCCATGAGGCCAGTGTCTACAGAATTGGATATCATAGCTCTGAGCTCTGCTTCTGTAAGAAATAGCCAGGATGGCAGAGTATAAACTCCTTTGTTGGGTTCTATCATGCCCTGGGTAGTGGGTCTAACCTCTGACCTTTTCTACTTTTCCTCATGAGGGCATTATCTTTGTCCACAGAAATGGAGCAGATCTCATCCAATGGCATCCTGACCAGGCCTAATGGAAGAGCTGCTGACTGGAGGAGAGGTTTGGAAGATTCCAGTTGTGTATTCCACAGGTGATGTGCCAAGGCTGCGGGTAGCCTGGGCAATTTTTAGCACTGCTTCCTCCATCTGCACACGCACTTTTGCACATAATCGCTCGTAGCTCTTTCTGCATGTTCTCTTGGAAGCTTCTTCTCCCTCCTCCCTCCCTCTCCACTCATTCGACTTTGAGCAGAAGCAAGAGAAAGGAAGGCGCTTGTTATTTCAAATGGGGCTTGACGCAGCTTCACAAAGAGCATAAAATCAAACCATTTTCACAGGCAATCGCACCCAGGCAGTTAAAACAAACTGAGAACTCAATTACAGCCCATTACTGTCGGATCCAGTGCTCTGACCTTTCCACATCCCTTGGCTTCTGGAAAAAGAGGTGGGAAGGGGCAAAGGGCACCTCCTTTTGCAGCCTGCTAATAGGCTGTGTCCAGCTAAAAAGGCCTTCAATTCTCCCATCAAACCAAGTGGGAAAGACAAGTGAACCATTCTTCTGATATTTAAACAGCTGAAAAGTAAATGATGGTGTTGACAAGCCCTAAGCAAAGATCCTTTCAACATTTGATTAGCAGCATGGACCAAAAAATGTGTATATGTGTGTGTGAACATGTGTGTGCATATATATGTGTGTGCCCTCTTCCTCACAACCATGCAGTTTATACATATATCACATTCAGTGGTACTAGGAGTAAGAATAAAGCGAAGTTACAACTTCACTTAAGCATCTTGAACATGTAAAATCAGTGCTTTTTCTGTAAAATAATAATACCATTAACCACACAGGAATGATTCAAAGATCAAATATAGTAAGACTTACATAAGTTACTCTCTGACTATCTATTTATCCTCTCTCTCTCTCTCTCTCTCTCTCTCTCTCTCTCTCTCTCTCTCTCTCTCTCTCCCTCCCCCTTTCTCTCATCTATGGAGGAGTGTGCTATAAACACACTCCTAGTGTGTTGTTGGAATGGTACAAAGAAAAATGAAGATTCCTCCAGGTCAATTTGGAGACATGAGCATGTTCTGAACCTTTGTTCTATGTTCCAAATGCATATGGACTACTGTTTAAATATTTTATATAGTATTAAGAAGAATGCAGGTATGTTTAAAGCATAGAAAAGAAATAGATGATGGGGAAGCCAGAGTAGTAAAGGAGATGCCTAAGTATCACAATCAGGACATTAGGACCTGATACGGGTTGTTGGGGTTGGGGACCCCCTTCCGGGTGAGAATAAGGACCAAGCACATCTCATGCATGAAAAGGACTGAACCTTTGCTCCCGTGTGAAACGAGGTCCTGGACAACCCATGAGCTAATACCTTAATAGCTCTGCCTTCCCATCTCATAAAGTGACCAGCACTGTGCCAGCAAGAGGTGCCTGGTGGAAACCTAGTGGAAACTCACTAGGAAGTGAGCCTGCCTAATGAGCCTGGACAGGTTTACATGTGTTCCACCTTGAGCAGTCTTCAATCTACTAAGCTTCTCTGTTGAAAGAAAAACTAGACTGTCTTCTCCATCTCCACACCATTTCCACAAACTTTAACTGTGAAATCATAATGAGAATAATCGTCTTTCATTAATTCATCATTGATTCTCTATTGTGGTCAGATGGTGTGCTAGGGAAACACAGTCAAAAAAGACCCAATCCTTCTGGCCAATAATAAGAACAACACTACCGCTAAGCGTTTCCAGTTCACAACATGAGTCCCACACCAGTCTTGTGAGGAAGCAAACAAATGAGGAAACTGAGGTTCTGTGAGAAAAAGCAGCTTCCTCCAAATCACCCAGTTGGGAAGTTGTGGACAGAGGCTGAAGCTCGGCTCTTCTGATGCCTAGTAAGAACCTAGGAGGCTTCCCCTGAAAAATACAATGGCTCAATCTGGAATATGTAAGGACTACTGGGTTTCATAGAGATGACAAGACCCACAGCATGAAAGAGACAAAAATTCTGAAGAATAAGTCCTTTCCCACAGAGGGTGGGGTATATAGGAACAGTATGAGTAAAGGGTGAGGTACTAGTTCACCCCCACTAAAATAGCTATTCAAAAAAGAAAAATAACAAACATCAGCAAGGTTGTACAGACAATGAAACACTTGTGCATTGCTCATGTAAATATCAAATGTTACAGCTGCTGTGGAAAGCAATTTTGTGATTTCTTGAAAAGTTAAACAGAATTACTATATGACCCAGAATTTCACCTCTAGGTATATACCCAACAGAATTGAAAACAGGACTCAAACAAATACATGTACATGCATAATTATAGCAGCATAATCCACATTAGCTAAAAAGGTTGAAAAAAATCCAAACATCCTTCAATGAATGACTGGATAAACAAATTGTGGTATATCCATATAGTGGAGTATTATTCAGTCATAAAAAGGAATGAAGTGCTCATACATGCTATAATGTGCATGTGTGAACCTCAAAAACATTACGCTAAGTGAAAGAATCCAGAATCAGAACGTCACATGTTATATGACTCCTTGTATATGAAATATCCAATATAGAAATGTTTATAGAGACAAAAAGAATAATGGTGGCTATCAGGGGATTTGGGCAGGAAGAAATGGGAGTGACTGCTTAATAAATATTAGGTTTCCTTTAGGGTGATGAAAATGTTTTAGAACTGGATAGAGGTGGTGGTGGCACAACACTGTGAATGTACTAAATGCCACTGAATTCTTCACTTTAAAATGATTAATTTTATGTTATGTGAATTTTGCCTCCATAAAAAGAAAAAAGAACAAGGAAGTCCCACCTGCTCTGGCACCAAAGCTCACATCTTGTTTAACCATGGTCATGATGCTTCTCTCAGCTGGTTCTGGTCATGGAATCAGCACCACAACTGGGCTCACTATGTCAGAAGGAATGGAAGTTAAATGTAAATGACCTCAAGAGTAACCATTAAACAATCAAAACAACAACATTCTTTAAAGTTATTCTGTGTTCCCTTTCTTGCCAACAAAGACATTTAGCCAGCTCCTACACCCTCTCTAATACTTAGTTTCTAAAATGCAACCTAGGATGAGAAATTTCTTTCTCTGCATAATTACTGGCATAGGTTGAGGGGCTGGGAGTGATTTAGGAAGGAGAGGCCAAATGACAGAAATAGAGATAGCATAGTTGAGAAAACGATGGGTCAGAAGACCTGAGGAAGATAAAATGAAACAACTGTGTACCATTCCACACACCCTGATGAAAAGTAAACTTTCCTCAGATCAAGGAGCATTTCTTATTTATCACCAGCAGAACCTATTATAGAATCTAATTTATAGTAGGCACTCCGTAAATATTTATTTAATAAATAAACTATAAAGGAAAATACATTTGGGTTTCACTCTGCTATCCTGATCCATAAATCATCACACTTAGGAAAGGGCAATGCTAATAGCTAATTGAGCAAATTTATTCATTCAATTCATGTAGCCATCCACCCACCCATCCATCCACCTCGACCACCCATCCATCCATTCACCCACCCACCCATCCATCCCTCTTCCTTTCAAAACTCAACAAGTTTGTGTTGATTGCTCACCCTGACACTATTCAAGAAGCTGTGGTTACAGATATGAATAAGACATAGTCTCTGACCTGTGGGAGAGTTGGGAACAGAGCAAAATGGAGCTCAAGAGATGGACAGAGGCTGGGCAATGTAGGCCTCAGAGAAGAACAGAGGAGGTCAGGCAGGTGTAGAGAGTCCCTGGACTGGGCAGCTACAGAAGCAACCTTGTCATGGCAGGTGACATAGGGGAAATCAGGGAGGCCCCAATTTTCAATAAGCCTAAGGGACAAGGACAGGGTTAAAATGGGGAGGTAAGATAAGAACAAAAAGACCAAAATCCAGGCAAATCCAAGAACAAAGTAGGGAGTAAATATTAAGGGGGAAAAGATCCAAAATAATAGCTATAGTTGAGTGGTGGCTCCCACCCTCATCATCACTGGATGCCGGTTACATGGATAAGGGGTGGGTCTGCCTGAATTAAAGACAGAGCTTATGGTGAGCAGTCACTCGGGTGACCGGAAGTGCCTGCTGCCCGGAACTGCCCGTGGTAGGCAAGACGGTCCCCCAAAGATGTCCACACCCTCATCTTTGGACTTTGCAGTTACAATTAAGTTTATGGACATTAGAATAGAGAGATAATTCTGGATGATAAGTGGGTCCAATCTCATCGCATGAGCCCTTAAAAGCTGAGAGAGGGCTAGAGTGATAAATATGTGGTGAGAAGATTATTCAGAAAAATTTCAAGCGTGAGCGGGACTCAGCATGCTATTGCTGGGGGATGGGGACTGGACAGCATTAAAAGAAATATGGGTGGCCTCTAGGAGCAAGGATTTCCCCCAGATGACAGAGCCAGGGACTTCACTCTGATAATCATAAGGGACTGGATTTGGGCAGCAACCAGATTGAGCTTGGAAATGAGTTTGTTCCCCAGAGGTTCCAGGAAGGAATATAGCTTATCTGACATCTTTATTTCCATATTGTGGATTGTGGGACTTCAAGAGAACCCAGTCAAGCCACACTACACCTGACCTTTTATCTACAAAACTGTGAGACAAGTGGGCGTGGTTTTAAGCAGCTAAATATGTGGTGATTTGTCATGGCAGCAATGAAAACAGAATGCATTGCCTTTAACAATAATTTGTCTCACATCTGGAGAAACAGTGAGTTTCTTTGGAGCAGATATGATTTTGTATTGTCCTTGAAGTTAAGAGCATAGACCTTGGAGTTAGACTACCTGGGTTCAAATCCTACTGGGTAATATTTAGTCAATCTTTTCATCATTCTGAGTGTCCTCACCAATGCAACTTCTGTACCTATAAAGCTGTTTTAAGCAGTAGATGAGTTCACATTTGGAACTTGGAACTGAGCCTGGAGCAGAGGAAAATACTGAAACTATTTGTTTTCATTTGCTAATGTGTCTGGAACACAGTAGAACACACAGGAGCAGATTTTCTCCTTGCAGTGGGCACAGTGGTTTGCAACTAGATCCCCTCTTTTGGGTCAACATACTCATTCCCCCTAATGCTGGAAGAGTTAGCTGAGTGGAGCTGCCTCACCCCAGGCCACAGCTCCCCGTCATTGCTGGGGAGCAGAGCCCAGCTCTCTTGCCTTGATTCAAGCCAACTCTGAAGGGCCATCAAAGGTCTCTGCTACTATATCAAGTGGTTCAACTTCTCTCCCTGGCCAGTCCTGGCTCCCTCACTCTGTCAGAGGTATTTCTCCTAAAATCATTCCCAAAGAAACCTGCACATGCATCTCTGCTCAGAATTTGTTTCTCAGCAAACCTGGTACAATATACTTCTTCTCTTTCTTTTCTTGCTTCTATTCTGCTTGCTACTATGATTTGCTCACTATGTGCCACAGGACTGTCCAGAGTATTTTATAAAGCGCTTCTAACTCTTACAGCTTAAGTCAAAGTAGATTTCACTTACTCTGACTTAAAATAAAGAAGTGGAGACTTTGAGTAGTTATATACCTGCCTAAGACCAAAGAGCTGGCAGAGGCAATGCCAAAAATAGAACCTGGGTATGTAGCCAAATTCAAAGACAATGGCATGCTGTTTATTGCATTAAATTGACCAGATTGCAATTGGATCAGACTTTTGGGATAGGAACCCCATCTTTGCCTTGGATTGAGCAGATAGTCCCTTGGATATGGAGACCTGGACCACTCCTGCCGCCATGTTTTCTGTTTTCCTGTCTCACACAGTTCATGTTTGGTTGCTACCATTCTCCTAAGTGGGAACAGTCACTGCAGTTGGGCCCTGCCCATCCTTAAAGGAGGCTAAAGCTCCTGTGGGACAATATAACATTTTCTTTTTAGAGAAAATATGATATTCTTCTGGGACCAAAGTCCTTCATCTCAGGACCAAGGATCCCTCCCACACAAATATTCACACCACCCCATCAGTTGAGGATTGTGCTTTGGTCAGACAGGTCAGGGAATGGCCAGTGACCAGGCTTCTCCTTGTCCCTAGGTCTATGCTGTGCCAAACTAGGTCTGGACAATATATTCATAAATGTATATCCACATAATCTCTGGGCAGGAGAGTCATAACCTGGAAGACATTATCCTGCCACTTCATGCAAGCCATTATTAAAGAAAGCTTTATGTTCAAGCATGTGCATCATGGCATTGTTTATGGAAGCAAAAGAACAACAAGGAAACAATCCAAATATGCAACAAAGGGAGTACTGCTAAATAAATGTGAGCAGATAGCATTCTGACATAAAAAATCATGTTTTCAACTAATATTTAATGGCCTGGAAAATAGCTCAAAATATATTATTTAATGGAAAGAATAGAACAGTAAATACTGTCACTGAATTTTGTCAATAATTTTAAACATAATATATAAATAGGAAAAAACTAGAAGACAATATATTAAACCCTCCATAATGGTTATTTTAAACAATGCAGGATTGTATATATTGTTTTTATTTTCTTCTTTAAACATGACTGTATTTTTCAATTTTGTGAAGCTAGTGGGAGCCACTGCTATTATCAAGAACAACTATTTTAAAAGATACTGTAAAAATCTATTTTTAAAAATAACTTCTAAAAAGTCGACAATAGAATACATTTTCAGTCTTACAATTTAACTCAGAAGAATCCAGGGGGTTATGAGCATTTCTTTTTCAGGTTTTTAAAATGTAAAACCTGTTCAATATTGTCTGGCATGTTTTTTGCTTGGTTTTCTCCCAGTAGTTCATGGTATTAGATGGGTACATATCTGAAGCACCCAGATGGTTCTGATTATTGAGCACATATTCAGATATTTTATGTTCTATTCTTTACCAGTTTCTTTGCCTGCTTGTTTGCTTGCTTTTGAGAGACTATGGGAGCAGTAAAGTCATTCCAAAAAAAAAAGGAAAAGAAAAGAAAAAGCTTTCAACAAAATGCTGCATCCATTCTTGATAAAAACTCTTGAACATTTAGGCATACAAGGAACATTCCTCAAAACAGTGGGAGCCATCTATGATAAACCCACAGCCAACCTACTGCCCAATGATCAGACATTAGAAGCATTCCCCCTGAAAAGGGAACAAGACAAGGCTGCCCACTCTCATCTCTCCCCCCACCCCCACCCACTGCCACCTCCCGTTTAAAATAGTGCTGCAAGTCCTTGCTAGAGAAATCAGGTAAAAATAAGAAAATCAAGGGTGTCCAAATAGGAAAAGAGGAAGTTAAACTATTTCTCTTTGCAGATGATATGATCCTATATCTTGAAAACCCAAAGATTCTGCCAAAAATCTCTTTGCACTAATAAATGACTTTGGTAAAGTTTGGGGGTATAAAATCAATGTGCAAAAGACAGTGGCATTTTTTTTTTAGTTGGAGTCTCACTCTGTTGCCCAGGCTAGAGTGCAGTGTCACGCATGCTCACGGCCACCTCAGTGTTGTCCTACTGGGCTCAGGTAATCCTTTTGTCTCAGCCTTTCAAGTAGCTGGAACTATAGGCATGTGCTACCATGCCTGGCTAATTTTTTAATTTATTGTAGAGATGAGGTCTTGCCAAGTTGCCTGGGCTGGTCTTGAACCCGCGGGCTCAGGCAATCCTCTTGCCTTGACCACCAAAAGTGCTAGAATTATGGGCTGAGCCACTGAGCCCGGCCAACAGTGATATTTCTTTACACCAACAACAAACAGGCAGAGAACCAAATAAATAGCACAATCCCATTCACAATAGCCACACAAAAATAAAATAGAATACCTTGACATCTTAACCAGAGAGTTGAAAGACATTTAGAGTGAAAACTACAAAAAACTACTAAAAAAATGCAAGAAGGCACAGACAAATGGAAAAATATTCTGTGCTCTAGGATTGGAAGAATCAATATTGTTGAGTCCATCCTACCCAAGACAATCTACAGATTCAACACAATACCCATCACATTGCCAATATCATTCTACTCAGACCCAGAAATCACAATATGGAAATTCATATGGAAACAAAAGAGAGCACAAATAGCCAAAACCATCCTCAGCAAAAGAAACAAAGTGGAAGGTATCATACCTCCAGAATTTAAACTTTATTATGAGGTTACAATAATTAAAACGTCCTGGTACTGGTATAAGAACAAGCATATAGACCAATGAAACAGGATGGAGATTCTAGAAGCAAAACTTGAATTTCTCAACCAACTCATGTTTAATAAAGCCATCAGCCCCAACCACTAGAGACAGGAAACCCTATTCAGCAAACAGTACTAGGAAAACTGGCCGAAGAATGAAACAGGACTTCTGTCTATCACCAGACACAAAAATAAATTCTAAATGGATTAAACGCAAAACCTCAAACTATAAGAATCTTAGAAGAAAATGCAAGAGATACCCTTCTGCACATGGGAATAGGCAACCAATTCTTGATTATAACTCCAAAAGCATGTACCATAAAAGATAAGGTAGACAAGTGGGATCTCGTTAAACTGAAAAACTTTTGCAAAACAAAATAAACTATCAAGAGAGCAGGGAGACAACCCACAGAATGAGAAAAAAAAAATATTGCTAGAGGTACATATGACAAAGGCCTAATATCCAGGATCTATAAAAACTCAAATGTGACAAAAGGGAAAATACAGCTTGATTAAAAAGTGGTCAAAAGACATGAATAGACACGTTTCCAAAGAAGACATACGACCAGCTAACAGATACAAGAAAAAATGCTCACCCTCACTAATCATCAAAGAAATGCAAACCAGAAACACATTGAGATACCACCTAATTCCAGTAAGAATGGCCATTATTAACAGATGCTGGTGAGGATGTAGAGAAAAGGGAATGTTTCTACACTGTTGGTGGGAGTATAAACTAGTTCAACCTCTACAGAAAACAGTGTTGTGATTTTTAAAAGAACTAGAAATTGACTTTCCATATGATCCAGCAATCTCTCTTCTGGGAAAATACAGAGGAACTCAAATCATTTTACAAAATTATACCTACACATGCATGTTTATTGCAGCACCATTCACAAAAGCAAAAACATGGAACTAACTATGCTGCTCATCGAAAGTGGACTGGATAAAAAGAATGTGGTACATATACACGATGGAATATTATACAACCAACAATAAGGACAAAATTGTGAACTTTACAGTAACTTGGGTGGATTTAGAGTCTATATTACTCAGGGATCAATCACAGAAACAAATAACTGAATACCATATGTTCTTACTCATAAGTGGGTCCTCAACATTTATCACAATACTACAAGAGAGTAATTGGCAGTGGCGGGACACTGCCAGGGAAGGGAGGGAAAACACATAATATCATTAAGGATAACTGACCCTAAACCAGGGGAATTGAGGATGAGTGGGAGACCCAAACTTCACTTGCACATATACCACCTATGTACCTAATCCTGATTTGTACCCCACATATTTAAAATGAAAAAAAAAACAACAACATAAAACAGACTTCATGGATACATAGCTTATGCCAGAAATTGGCTAAAATGTTGAGGCTACAGGAATGAATGTTTTACTTTTTTAATCATAATGTTTTATATAATGTGCTGTCATTACATTATATAGTAGAATTATGGGCGTACAGAGTGGAATAATCAACTTCAGGGCTGTCAGTAAATACTACATGGAGAAAGTGATTTCTGAACTGGATTTAGAAGGATAAATAGGAATTATCTAGGCTGAGAAAAATGAGAGATTGCCATTCTAGGAAAAGGCAATAATTCAAGCAAAAGTACAAAGCTGTGAAGATATATGGTGTGTTAGGAAAATTTGTGAAACTGGTAAGATATATGGTAGAAAAAATAAGATGGACCAGATTAGAAGGGCACTTGTATGTTGTGTTAAGAATTTCATAGTTTAGTTTTTGAAGAAAATGGGAAATACTGGATAATTGCAGTGGCAGTACAGAGCAAGAATGGGGTCAGATGATTCAGTAATTCAGCATAAATACTTCTATGACCTAACAGGTTGATGAACTTAGTTGATAGAAATACCCTAATGTGTCACAGTACAATTATTTGCTTTTTGCACATATATTGCATGTGGTTAGTCCTGGGCTATACACTTTGAATAATATGCAAAGGTTAAAAAATATTTGTTTCTATTAAGTACATTTGCAGCTTGTGAAATACAGGGCACAGAATAGGAATGAAGATGCTTTTAAAAAGTAAATATTACTGTGAGATAAGACCAAAATATGTGACAACTATAAAAAATAAGAGAACTGTGAGTCGTATGGTCCTTCTATAATGTCAGTACAATTTACAACATAATTATACAAGTGCACTTTTGTTTTCAACAGTGGTGAGTTAGGCAACACATATTCCACAGCAAACAGGGAGGCAGGTGTGACCCATTGAGAAATCACTTATATTTTGGGTTTTCAGAGATGTAGCAAATCTTTTTGTCAACTTTTGTGGTGTTGAGATGACTTAACATAAGGAATGTCTCTAAAAGCTGGACCTGCTTTACCTTCAAGGGAGGAAAAAGCAAATTATTTTGTGTGTGGGTGGGGGGTTGTGCGTGCGTGCGTGTGTGTGTGTGTGTGTGTGTGTGTGTGTGTGTGTGTGTGTGTGAGAAATGCAATGATTAAATGAACAGACATTGAGTCCAGACTCCCAAACTCAAACCCAAGCTTTGCCAAATACTAGTTGCATAATCTTTGCAAATTTAATATCTCTCTGTGCCTCAATTTATTTGTAAAGTAGGAACAATAATATTGGCCTCATAGGACTGCTATGAGTATTTACTATGAAGCACTTAGAATGCCGCTGGGCACATGTTCAGCAACTGATAAGTATTCGTGACCTGTGAGATCTATGATCATTTGCCAGTCAGCCCAGGGAGACAGAAAAAAAAGAGTCTTAACTGGAAGTTGTGACACTGAGGAAAATGCTAAGAAGGAAAGGGTCAGTGAGCAGGAGTCCTGAGTCTGCTCCTCCCTCCCTCCTCCCCTCTGTCTTTCCTTTCCTTCCTCCAAGTCTCCCTTCCTCTTTCCCTTCTTCCATTCATTTTTCCTCTTTCCCTTCCTTCTCTGTCTTCTTCCCATCTTCCTTTGCCCTTCCTTCCAACCATCTCCCACTGAAAAGTACAATAAATGTTCAGCATGTGCTTCCCTCTTTTCCTTCCTTCCTTTTTTCATTGTTTCCTTCCTCTCTCCATCCTTTCTTCCACTTCCTCCTTCCCTCCCTTCCTTTCCTCTTTCTCTCCTTTTCTACATCCTCTTTCCACAAGTATTTACTGAGTGCCACCATGTGTCAGATACTCTTCTAAATACTATAAAATTTCATTGAACAGAAACAGGGTCCTTTTATTCTAGTGAAAGAGATGGAAAAAAACACACCAATTTAATGACAGGTAGTGTTGGCCGGTATGAACAAAACTGGGTGGACTGGACGTGAGATTTGTTTCCTGGGAATGATCCCAATTTTAGCAGGAAGTACATTAAGTGCTAGGCCAGTGAGGAGACAGGTCTAAGGTAAGGGACAACATGAGAGTATCCAGGAGCTGTCCTAGAGGAGGAAACCACTGTTGCATTGTAGCCAGAGGAATGCCTCCTAGGGTAGTCTCATTATCAGCGGCAGCACCACCCTTTGCTCTCAGATCTTGCACATCAAACATCTAGGACTCTCAGGAGGGGAAAAATCATCCTGGATTTTGAGACTTTGTCTGCCAACCATCTCCCACTAAGTAAGTATAGTCAATGTCCTGCATGTGCTTGGAGTCTTCATGCCCTAGATGACCAGTCACTGTGGGGATACCTCCCAGCAACACCCAGGTCATTTGTGAGCTAGGGTAGAGGACTACAACATATTAAATGGAATAGGGCAGAAGGCACCGTGTTTTTGTTGGAGAGTAAGACTGGAGCATTTGTGTATACACTGTGTACCCCAGTACATGGGATCAGAGAGTGTGATGATTAATTTTATGTGTCAACTTGGCTAGGTCACAGTACCCAGATATTTGGTCAAACACTAGTCCAGATGAGGTATTGTGGAGGTATTTTTAGATGAGATTGATGTTTAAATCAGCAGACTTTGGGTAAAGCAGAATGCCTCCATAATGTGGGTGGGCTTCATTCAATACATTGAATGAGCCTTAAGAGAAAAAAGACTGACATCCTCGAGGAAGAGGGACTTCTGCTTGCAGACTGCCTTGGGACTCAAGCTACAACATCTACTCTTCCCTGGGTCTCCAGCTTGTGGAGAGGAATACAGAAAGGAATATAAAACTCAGTCACTTCTGGATTGCTCCCATTCATTCCTCAGGAATTAGTTCTGATGTCACCTCCAAAGTGATAACATTGTTGAATCAATCTTGGATGCCCATAGATGTGTGTAATAATTGTTTCCATGTATTTCTTTGACAGTTAGGGTCATCTTTTATTCATATTTATATGCCTAGATCCTGGACACCAGTGAGACTCACTAAACAATATGACAATATGAATGCAATTCCTACTCAGGGCAGAGACCACGTCCCAGTCATCTAGGAATACATCTTTTGTCATATGTATTGCTAACCATTCACTAAATTGTACTTGAGCTGAACTAAACTTTCTTATTGTCCATCCCCCATTAGTGGCTAGTTGTACCTGAGAAGGAGTATGTTATGGGTTGAATTATGCCTTGCCTCCAATGCATATGTTGAAAGTTTAACCCCAAGTACCACAGAATGTGAGTTTATTTGAAGATAGAATCTCTAAAGAAATAATCAGGTTGAAATGAAGTCAGCAGGGTGACATACCATATGTCAGGTGTTCTTACAGAAAGGGAAAATTTGAATACAGAGAGATGTATAGAGGGAAGATGATGGGAAGAGACATGGGGAGATGGCAGCCATCTACAAGTCAAGGAGAGAGTCCAGGAACAGTTCCTTCCCTCACATCCTCAGAAGCACCCCACCCTGCTGACACTTTGAATTAGGATGTTTAGTCTCCAAAACTGTGAATTGATAAGTTTCTGTTACTTAAACTACCAAGTTTGTGGTACTTGGTTACAGCAGCTCTAGCAGGGTATATTCCCACCAACAAACACATTTTTTTTTCAGTTTTCCCAGGCTTCCAGTCACCTATGTGACTCCTTCCAAGTCTTTAATGTTTATGGAGGAAGTCAAATATTTAAGTCACTGAGATATCACAAAACTATGACTAATTTGTTTCCTGTTAGCTTCTCTACTTCCTGTTACAACCAGGAAGGAAACTGTCTTTGAGAATGATGCCAAGCACATAGTAGGCATCCAATAAGCATTTGCTCAGTGAATGAATAAATAATGAACATGCTTGGTGCTACTTCCTTCCAGCACAATCAAAGCAACCTTCCATGTCCTGTTCAACTCTCTTAGATCAGTCTCTGTATTCCATCCTAGCCCCCACTCACTTTGAATTTGTTATTTATTTCTTACCAGGTGCCCTGATTCATTAGTGGCTTCCATTAAAGCTATGGTTGAAAAGACACTTTCATTTGAAATCCTTGAATGTGGTGCTTTTGTTGGCTGGCTTCTCCTGCTCTAAAATAATTACTTTTTTTTTTTAGGTGCTGAACTTTCTCATGTTTGTCTTTCGTCCCTGACAGCCCTTTCTTTGATCCTTTCTCGAAGGACTTGCCCAAGCCCATTTAGTAATGCCAGAGGATCTTAAAGGAAAGTAAATCATTGACTATTCAGGCTGAAAAAAGGCCCTGGAAGATGTTTGTGTCCAAACCCTTCACTTCCAGATGAGGTCACAGCTTTCAAAATATGCCATGTGAATGGTAATAGCAGCAGTAATACAAGTAATAATAAGGACATTTGTCATATGCTTCACCATTAGCAAAGAAATTTTGCTTATTTTATTTCATACTACCCTAAATAGAGAGAGATAACTTAAAGAGTACAAAAGATTGTTGGCCTTGATGTCAGGATTAGAATTTTAATTGATTATAATTCTGGCATTGCTACGTCTATTCTGTTTTGACTTTGGGCAGGTCACATCTCCTTTCTGAGCCTCTGTTTCCTCATTTGTAAATGGAGAGGACCAAGTCTCCCCAATAAAGTTGCCGAGAGACAAAGGATGTAAAAGATCTTTGAAAACCATAAAGTGTCACAGAAACATAAAATATGATAATTTTTGACTTTGGCTTTTTCTTGATTTTTAAATTATTGTTATCAGGAGAACAGGAACAGTTTTTTAAAGGAGTTTTATTTTTAAGTGAGGAATGAGTAAATTTGTGCCAACTATACAGGGTGCCAATTGAATTCACAGTGAGAAGCTTAATATATCAGAGATGCCACTCACATCACAGCATTCATTAATGTGGTCTTGAAATTTGAGTCGTGTTCGCTTGTGAATATCTGTCTCTGCCACCACTAAGTTGCTTTTTCAAAGGAACACATTCTTCTTTCTACCCCTTTTTTGTTTTATTTACTCTTTCCAGTTACAAAAAGTTGAAATTTTCATTCATTCAGAAAATATTTATTGAACTGTGGTCTAGATACAAGTCACGGCACTGGGTCATATAGCTATTAACAAAACAAGTCTCTGACGTCAAGAAGCTTAAATTCTAGATGGAAGAGACAGATGGCAGATATAAAGTAAATGGACAGTATGTTACATGATGATATACATTATGAAAAAAATAAAGAACAGTAGAGGGAGAGAGAGCATTTGAAGGTAAGTAGTAAGGCATAGGAACACTGCACAGATAGGAAGAAAGTGATAGAGAAGCCATGGGGCTATCTGAGGGAAGAGACTTTAGTCAGGCGGAACAACAAGTCAAATGTTCAGAGGCATAATCATCCTTGGCATGTCTGTGGGGCAGCAAGGAGGTTATTGTGAGTGAAATTCAGTGGATACGGGGAGAGAAAGGTGATATAAGCTCTGAAAGATACTGGTGTTGGATATGGGAGTAGCAGAAAGGGCCCTGCAGAGTCATGTAAGGACTTGTGTAAGGATGTTGTCCTTTATTTTGAATAAGAAGAGAAGTGATTGGGAGGTTTTAAATGAAGGAGCAGCATGATCCAATTTATGTTTTGAAAGGGTCATTTTGACAACTGGGTTAAGAACAAACTCTAGGGGGGAAGAATAGAAATAGGGAGACTACAGTATTGTAATACTCTCTGCAGAAGATAAAGGAGGCTTGGACCAGTGTGTTCACAGTAGAGATGATGAGACATAATTTGCATCGATCAGTATAGGCTATATAATGCCCTAATAACAAAAGATCCCTGCTAGGTCAGTAGCAACAAAAAACAAAACAAAATCTAATGCTTGCTAAAGTACATGTACTTCATGGAATGTCTGTGGGTCTAATCCATGTGATCTTTATTGCAAGACTCAAGCTGGCAAAGTAGCTTCTGTCTGGAACATTGCCAATTACAAAACAGACATCAGCCAAAGTAAGTCACAGGACTGCTCTTAAGTGCAGTAGAGCAAAGATTTTTTAAAAATCTTCCCACACGGAAGAATAACACAGAGAAAGAAGTCAGGGTAGTTGGAGAACAGTTACATAATCTAACACATGGTCAAATTCAGGTTCTGCTTTGAAGATAAAGACAACAGATTTGCTATGGATTGAACCCAGGCTGGTGACCAAAAGAAATCAGTGAAAACTGACCTCAAGGATTTGGTCTGACCAACTGGAAAGATAGAGCTGTGATTTTCTGAAATAAAGTTGATTGTGGAACAGGTTTGGGGCATACTAAGCTTGAGCTGTTCATTAGACATACAAATACAAACAAAATGGCAAGAATGAAACTGGATATATGAGTCCCAAGTCCAAAGAAGAGGTTCAGGTTGGTGGTACAAATTTGGGAGTCATGCTCAGTGTAGAGAGAATGAAAGGTATTGAAAATAATCTCATTTTTTTCCATCATTAAAAGCTACCTCCACGTCCTTAAGCAGATGCAGTTTCTACTCATTGGTCCTTCCGTAATCTCATATATTATTAAGTACCTGAGGGAGAAGACATGGGTGGGAGGGAAAGTTTACTCTCCCTTATCCCTGCTGGCTTCTCTACAAGGCAAAAGATCTACCTGTCTAATGGGTAATAGTCCAGATTATAAATGGTTTAACTATTAGTTTTGTGGTTTAACTATTACAAAGGTTTACAGTAGGCCTAACTCACTCTGAAATAAGTCTTAAATTTTGAATTTTAGATGTTTAAATGTGGGTGATTTAGAGACAGTGTAAGTATAATGACCAATTTCATGCAAGAAGCTCCTGTAGAGCCTTCTGAAAAATTTCTGGCTTCTGAGTTCCTTTGCAGTAACATACTCAGCCCAAATTTAACAAACGGTTCCCCAACACTTGCTCTGCCACAAGTTCTAGGCATCCTGAAAGATGTAGAGACAATAAGAATTTGTTCCTGCTCTGAAAGAACATGTGCTATAATAGCCAGCCTGCTATAATTTGAGTGAGCTACCTTAGAAACTCTTCTTAACATTGATTCAAAAATTCAGCTCACTGTAGTTTCTACTCATTGGTTCGCCCCAGTCTAATACATTAAGTGAGAGAGAGAGGAGGTGCAGGTGGGAAGAGAAGTTTGCTCTTTCCCATCCCTGCTGGTTTCTCTACAAGACATGAGAGTCACCTGTCTACTAGGTGACTGTTCAGATCATAAGTAGCACCACATTAGCCAGTGGGCAGAGTCACCATGCATCAAAATATTGTGGTAAGCGCACACAAGTCTTTCCTTTATGTTTCTCCTATGCAGCTGGGTTGGAAGCTGAGCTACAGCCCACCAATATCCAACAGTTGAGACCGTTCCTTTCTCTTTTGCATGCATACGAGGAGGGACCAACAAACTCCACAATTTATTTATTAAAGATTGTGTATTTATTCCTACATGTTTAACCTTCAGTTACTTTCAACATACTCTCTGTTTGACGCAATACACCTATTAAGATGTTTTTTCCACTTATCAAAACAGTTTTTGAACTCGGTAGTTTTAATGCCTTTTAGTGTTTCTGCCATTTTTTGTTTCACCTCTTCCACATTGGCAAAAAGTTTCCCTTTGAGGACCTTCTTCATCCAGGGAAACAAACAAAAAAATAAAGTCCCTCGGGGCCAGGTTGGGTGAATAAGGAGGGTGGAGCACAAAGTTTATGCTGTTTTGGGTCAAAAACTGCCAAACACTCAGCACCATGTGGTCAGGTGCATTGTCATGGCGGAAGAACAAGTCACCGAATTGCCACTACTTGAGATGTTTCTTTCACCATGTAGCCTTTCACGACAATGCTAGCTGGTACATTGATACTGGTAGGTTCTTAGAACGCTTACCTAGTGGGGGGAACCTGTACAAGGGATCTATCCTTCAAAAGACAATTCTGTTTTCTTTCGGGTCTCCCCTTGTATCAGACAAGATTGTCATTATGTTGTTTTCATGACGAATATAGCAAGCCAGGAGCTTGCGATTTTAGGATCTACTGAGATTTCAGAGAAGATAGATGTCCTAAAGGAGGTACAGGTGAGGAGGTATAGGTAAGATTTTGCTCTAATTCACCTATATTATGTATTTTCCTTCAGGATAAAATATATATATAGGATAATATAAATATATAGGATAATTCACCTATATTATGTATTTTCCTTCAGCTCAATCAATAATAAAATATTGGTTTTGTTTCTTATTTCCATTGCTTCTTGTAAGTATATTTTCCTCAAGGACTTCACAGGGATCACTGGGATGAGGCTGAACTTTGGGTATTCTTGGCTTTCTTAGCTATAATACCTTCAGAACTTTGTCCTAGTTTTAAGAAAAGGAATTTCTAATCTTACTTGATACAATCAGTCATCTGTTGCTTGAATGCTATCTTCAACATCCCCTATAAACATTCATGCAGCCTGTATTTAAACACTTCCAGTGACAGGCATCTCGTTACCTTACAAGGCAGCCTTTCCATCTTGGCACACTTCTGATGAATAAAACATCCTTTTGTATGTCAAGGCAAGTTTGACCTCCTGTGATTTCCATCTCATGGTGCTACTTCTATCCCTCAGGACCAAAAGGGAATGAATTTAACAAGCTTATTCCCTTTTGTGTAAAAGCTCTTCAACTTGACTACAGTCCTCTCTAGTTAAGTCAAGGTCTGATAACCACAGAAGGATATATTCCCAAGTGTTGGTTGTTTCTCCGTAATTGACTTTTCTGCTTAGTGCTCAGGTCAGAGACACCTCTGCTGGTCTGCTGATCTGAGATCCCCTCTGTGCACACAGCCAAATGGAGTGCAACATCCAAGGTACAGGTAATGACTACAGATGAAAGTCAGAACTCCTGGAACATCCGCATTTCCTTTGTAATGAAATAGCCCGTCTTCAGGGTTATAAAGAAGACCTAGCTTAGACATCTATGATTCTAACATTCAGTGTACGTGTATGCAAATGACACACCCTTAGTTGGGTGCCAGATGGACAAGTGGTCATTAGCATATCTGAGCATCAATGCATATACACAGAAATAATGTTTGTACATCACAGCAAGTGGGAATCCTTTGTACTTGGGTGAGAGTAAGGGGTAGAGGGGCAGACACACAACAGCAAGAGCAAGACAGACTCAGTTCAAGTCCTGCCTCTACCACTTTCTATCTTTTATGTCCTTTGGCCAGCAACTCTGTCTCCTCGGATCTCATTTTCCTCCCACATTTACAAACCAGAGAAGTAACACTCTCCTCACAGGGATGTTGTTAGGATAAAATAAGTGAAGGATATAAACAGAGTGCCGGATACATAAAAGATGCTCAAAAAGGTAAGTTACCTTCTTCAATTTTTTTAGTTTACAAGGTGTTTTTAAATATATTATTCAATGACACCTAGGATTCATTTGATCTAATTTTCTGCCTCAAGCAGGGCCATTGCATGTGTAAATACATTCTATTCCAGGGGGGAAAAAAGTGTAGAGGAGACTATGAAACCTCCTACTTGAAAAGTTCTCCATTATATCCAACTTTCATTATTCATGCTTCCATCTCTCCATCTGTAAAATGCTTAGGTTGAACCAGATGATCTCCAAAGTCTTACACTATTCTAACTCTCATCTATTATTCTTGCAGCAGTCTAAAGCTATTTTTATTCTGTTCTTGAAGGAGAGGGTAAGGAGAAAACTGATATTCTTTGAGCATCTCCTCTATTCAAGGGCTCTGTTGGATACTTTGTGTCTGGTATTGTTTCATGTTCACTACCACTCTATGGGAGAGAAGTTATTAAATGGAGAAGGTCATAGAGATTAATAGATTAGCCAGATCACTCATGGTTAGTAAGTAGCAGAACTTCCTAAGAAGTTTGCCTCCAAAGTCCTTATTCTGTCCAGGACATAACTCTGACAGTTGCCAGATACCACTCTGTGTACCCAAAACATACTTTACTATTAAGTCCTTTGTTGGTTCCACTTTCTGCAAACATTCTGTCTTTACTTCCAAATGAACCACTCCATACTACCAGTTGACCCATCAGCATTACAGCAATTAGAGCTGCTGAGTCTATCACATTTGGGGTAATGTCAGAATAAATGTAGAGTCTTGTGAGTGCATCCTCTGGATCCTAAGGTGATCTTGAGGCCAAATCTATCTGGACATAGTAAATAAAAGATCTAAGGTCCTCTAACATTTGCACAGGAAACCTCTTGCCATCATCATCCAGGTACACTGGGCAGTCTGGACAGTTAAATTTCCTGTTATGAAAGCTGTTCCAACAGAAAAACTGTGAATGTACAAATAAGATTCAGATCCCAGTGATTACACTAGATGACATCTGAAAAGTCTTTGGAACTTCTAATTATATTTACATCGTAACTTTTGCTTCTTTTGACTCCAAGATTAGCTACATAGCTTCCAGAGTACAGAAGAAAATAAATGTGGGACCCATGTTCCAAAATCATTATGATTTTCAAGATGGTAACAGCAAAGCATTAAACCAAGTGTAGGGACCTTCTGAGTGTAGAGCCCTGTGCAAATGCATGACCACATGCTGATATGCACTGAATGTCTGGGTCTCCTTGAAATTCATATGTTAAGATCTTAATTTCCAATGTGATGGTATATGTAGGTGATGAAGATGGAACCTTGGGAGGTTATGAGGGTTAGATGAAGTCACAATGATGGGGCCCTCATGATAAGATTAGTGGCCTCTCTCTCTTTCTCTCTCTCCACTATATAATCCACATACCGTACAATTCACCTGTTTGAGGTGTACACTTCAATGACTTGTCTTATATTCACAAAATTGTGTAACCATCACCACAATCACTTTAGAACATTTTCGTCATGTAAAAAAAAAAAATCTTCACCCTTTAGCCATAACCCTCACCCCTCCAGCCATGGTATCCAGGAATCTACCTTCTAGCTCTGTAGATTTGCCTGCTCTAGACATTCCATATAATGGTCTATTATATAAAATGTGTGTGTGTGTGTTTTTCTGTGTGTGTGACTGGCTTCTTTTGCTTAAAACATTTTCAAGATGTATTCATGTTGCAGCATGTATCAGTACTTTGCTGTTGAAATATTCTATCATACAAGTTTACCACATTTTACATAAGCATGAATCAGTTACTGGGTACCAAGGGTGCTCAGCTGTTGTCTTTCTCTGCTCTCAGTCTGACACTGACATTCTAAAACCTCGGCACTCAGTCTGACACTGGCATTTCTAAAACCTACCTTTATAATGTAGATCTATTTTAACCTCCTGTTTTCAATACAGCAAGTTTTTTCCACACTCCATAATAATTGTTTTTGCACATTTCACAATAAATTTTGAAAGAAATGGAGTTTGGGAAAGAGAAGAACTAGAGGTCACGGTGCCTTAGTTTGAATCTCAGTTCTTTCAGTCACCAGCTGTGTAGCACTGGGCAAGTAACTGAATCTAAGACCACCCTGTGATTTTTTTTCCCCCATGTTGGAGTCTCTCTCTGTTGCCCAGGTTGGAATGCAATGGCACACTCACCAGTACTCCAGTGTCGATGTGCTGAGCTCAGGCGATCCTTCCGCCTCAGCCTTCCAAGTAGCTGGAACTACAGGCGTATGCTACCACACCTGATTAACTTTTTGGGTTTTTGTAGAGATGAGGTCTTGCCAAGTTGCCCAGGCAATCCACTCACCTTGGCCTCCCAAAGTGCTGAGATTATAGGCTTGAGCCACCATGCCCGGCTACCCTGTGATTTTTTTCTTTTCTTTTCTTTTCTTTTTGAGTTGGAATCTCACTCTTTCACCCAGACTGGAGTGCAGTGACCGCTCCCAGCCACCGCAGCCTCAACCTGCTGGGCTCCAGTGATCCTTCCGCCTCAGCCTTCCAAGTAACTGGAATTACAGGCGCACGCTACCACGCCCAGCTCATTTTGATTTATTGTAGAGATGAGGTCTCGCCAAGTTGCCCAGGCGGGTCTCGAACCACCCTGTGATTTTTACAGGTGTTTTTCTCACCTGTAAAGTGGGAATACTCATGTCTTCCACAGAAAGCTGCAGTAAAGATTAAATGAGATAAGATATTAAAAGTACCCATCATAGTAAATGTTGCTTACACATATCTGCACATGTTTTGCGTTTCCCAAACAATCTAAATGCTTAGAAGGACAGGCATGTTTCATTTGACATTATTTGCATGCATTCCATTGTATTCCTAAGCACCTAGCACAGTGATTTTCTTCTAGTAGGCCCTCACAAGAAAATAAGTGCATAAGATTTACATTAATAAATATAGAGAAACTGGTGAGTGCTTGAGATATAATAGCAATCCCAAACTAGAATGATGGCAATGATACTGAAGATCATCATGACCCCTTGAACTGTTTATGAACTACATGCATTTCATTTCCTACTGTGTATTCAGTGCCTATGTCCCACACTGAGGAGACTCAGTTTCTTTAATGGATGATGATATATACTATCCTAAATTTAAATGAGAGCACGGATCCAGGGAAGGGGATGCTTGCTCCACTATTCGGTCATACAAGAGTCCCCCTTACATAATTCAGTGCTCTTATCCTGGAATAGAGAAAGCATCCATGGTCCCAGGAGTTAGGAAACCCAACTTTTAGCTTTCACTCTACCCTTAAATTGCTCTTTGATCTTGGACAGTTCTATTCTCCTTTCTGAAAAATCAAGTTCTTATCAAAGGAAAATAGGTGGTAGTTGAATCTGGTCATGATAAGGATGTGCTGACTGGTGTTTCCTGGACCAAATTCAGCCACAAGCATGTGCTCATCCCCAGCACATTTTGGGGGGTGGAGGAGGGACTGCCAGATTTAAAAACAGAAAATGTCGCGTGTCATTCTGCTTTCTGTTTTATTCATGAATAATTAGGAAACCTTGGAAAGAAATGAAAAACATTTAAATTGGGGAGGAAGAAGTTAAATTGGATCTGTTTGCAGATGATATGATCTTATATATAGGCAATCTTAAAGATGTCACCAAAAATAAACTGATAAAATGAATACACGAATTCAGCAAAATTGCAGGATACAAATCAACACAGAAAAATCCATGGCAATTTTATATACTAACAACAAACTATCCAAAAGATAAACCAAGAAAACAATCTCATTTACAATGGCTACCAAAACAAAAATTAGGAATAAATTTAACCAAGGAGGTGAAAGACCCATATACTGAAAACTATGAAACATTATGAAAGAAATAAAAAAGACACAAATAAATGAAAAGATAATCCATGTTCATGAATTGGAAGAATTATTATTATCATTATTATCATTATTCTTTTTTTTAGTTGGAGTCTCACTCTGTCGCCCAGACTGGAGTGCAGTGGCCACTCCTGGCCACCACAGCCTCGCCTGCTGGGCTCCGGTGATCCTTCCATCTCAGCCTTCCGAATAGCCGCAATTACAGGCATGCGCTTCCATGCCCAGCTGATTTTTTGATTTATTGTAGAGATGAGGTCTCACTGCCCAGGAGGGTCTCGAACCCGCGGGCTCAGGCAATCCACTCACCTCAGCCTCCCAAAGGCGCGGGATTACAGGCTGAACCACCAAGTCCGGCTAGAATTAGTATTATTAAAATGTTTTTACTACTCAAAGTTATCTACACATTTAATGTAATCCCTATCAAAATTCCAATAATTTTCTTCACAAATATAGAAAAAACAACCTTAAAACTTGTGTGAAACCGCAAAAGACCTTGAATACTCAAAAACAATCCTGTGCATAAAAGACAAAACAGATGGCATCAAACTACCTGACTTAAAAATATACTACAAAGCTATAGTAATAAAAACAGTATGCTAGTGGTATAAAAAAAAAGGCACATAGGTCAATCAAACACAATAGAGAGCTCAGAAATAAAACCACACATTGATGTTTAATTGATTTTCAGCAAAGGTGCCAAAAACACAAAATGGGGATAGGATAAATCTCTTTAATAAATGATGTTTGAACAACTGGTCACTACATGCAGGAAAATGAAATTAGACTCCATCTCACACCATACATAAAAAATTAACTCAAAATGAATTAAAGAGTTAAATATAAGACCTAAAGTATAAAACTACTAGTAGCAAACATTGGGGTAAAGTTCCATGATATTGGTCTGGGCAATTAATTTTTTAAATATGACCCCAAATGATAAGCAACAAAAGCAAAAATAGACAAACGGAATTATAACAAATTAAAATGTGTTTACACAGCAAAGAAAACAATCAACAAGGTGAAGAGACAACCTACATAATAGGAGAAAATATTTGCAAACCATTCATCTGATAATTGAAAATATATAAGAAATTAAAACAACTCAATAGCAAAAATAAATAAATTGCCAAATTTATAAATGGACAAAAGTTTTAAATATACATTTCTCAAACAAAGACACACTAATGATTAACAAATATAGAAAAAGGCTGTCAACATTATTCGTCATCATGGAAATGTAAATTGAAACCACAATGAATATCACCTCACACCTGTTAACATGGGTATTATGAAAAAGACAAAAGATAGATGTTGGAAAGGATGTAATGTCAAGAAAAACTTTGTACACTGTTGATAGGACAGTAAATTAGTACAACCATTATAAAAATTGTATGGAGGTTCCTCAAAAAAATAAAAATATCATACAAGCCAAAAGAAAAAAAAACCAAACAGCCCCGTTAAAAAGTGGGCAAAAGACATGAATAGACATTTCTCAAAAGATGATATATGGGAGCCAATAGGCACATGAAAAAGTGCTCAGCCTCACTCAACATCAGAGAAATCCAAATTAAACCACACTGAGATACCACCTAATCCCAGTAAGAATGGCTATCATTAATAAAAGAAACAACAACAGATGCTGGCAACAAGGCGCAGAGAAAGGAACATTTCTATACTGCTGGTAGGAAAGCAAACTAGTGCAACCTCTTTGGAAGACAGTGTGGTGATTTCTGAAAGAACTAGAAATTGACCTCCCATATGACCCAGGAATTCCCCTAGTGGGAATATACACAGAGAAACTCAAATCATGCTACAAAAAAGATACCTGCACACATATGTTTGTTGCAGCTCTATTCACAACAGCAAAAACATGGAACCAACCATGTTGCCCATCGAAGCTGGACTGGATTTAAAAAGTGGGATGCAAATACACAATGGAATATTATGCAGCCATAAAGAAAGACAAACATATGAACTTGACAGCAACTTGGATGGATTTAAAGGCAATCATACTCAGTGATCTATCACAGAAACAAAGAACAAAGTACCTTATGTTCTCACTCATAAATGGACATTAAAAATTATCATACTATAAGAAAGGGATTGGCAGTAGTGGGAAACTGTCAGGGGAAAGTGGTTGGGTTTGGCAGTTGAGGGAAACTGCCAGGGTTGTGGGGGGGCACATCTCATCAACAAGGGTACCTCCATAATCAACGTTTGTATACCCGACCCTGAATTGTACCCCACATCTTTATAACAATTAAAAAAAACTAAAAATAAAGCTACTGTATGATCCAGAATATATATTGGGTATATGTTACAAAGGAAATGAAATCAGTGTGTTGATCCTATGTTCTTTATAGCGTTATTCATAACAACCAAGATATGGAATCAACCTAAGTGTCTGTCAACAAATGAGTGGATGAAGAAAATATACATATACATAATGAAATACCATTCATCCTTTAAAAAGAATGAAATTCTGTCATTTACAACAACATAGATGAACCTGGATAACATTATATTAAGTGAAATAAACCAGGCACAGAAAGACCAACACTTCATAATCTCACTTATATGTGATATTTTAAAAATTTGCTCCCATATAGCAGAAGGTAGAATGGTGGTTACCTAGGGCTGGTAGGGGGAGGGAAGTTTGGGAGTGATGTTGGTCAAAGGATACAACATTTTGATTAGGAGAAATAAGTTCAAGAGATCTATTGTAGGTCATGGTTGCCATAGTAAGTAACAATGTGTTATGTTCTTGAAAACCAACAAGAGCCAGGCTCGGTGGCTCAGCCTGTAATCCTGTGACTTTGGGAGGCTGAGGTGAGTGGATTGCCTGAGCCCACGGGTTCGAGACCCGCCTGGGTAGCGAGACCTCATCTCTACAATAAATCAAAAAATTAGCCGGGCGTGGTAGCGCACGCCTGTAGTTCCAGCTACTTGGAAGGCTGAGGCAGAAGGATCCCCGGAGCCCAGCAGGTCGAGGCTGTGGTCCAGCCACTGCACTCCAGTCTGGGCGACAGAGTGAGACTCCAAGTCAAAAAAAAAAAAGAAAACCAACAAGAGAGTAGATTTTAAGTGTTCTTACCACAAAAAAATGCTAAGAATGTGAGATATATGCACATATTAATTAGCTATATTTAAACATTATCTATATTTTAAAACATTATATTGTACACTGCAAATATGTATATAGTTTTCGTCAATTAAAATAAATAAATTTGAAACTGGGTTGGGGGGAATAGGAAATCTTGAAACTCTGGGTTTGCATTCCTACATGACAAAAATTTGAGGAGGTGAGTAGCTACTGCCTTCTTGGACTTGACATCCATTCTTTATTGGCTCAAATTACCTTATCTGACACCTACAGGCATGTCAGTCTGTATCTGTCCAAAGTGCCATTCAAAAATATATTTACTTAAAAATTTGGTGATTCAATAGCAAAAACATGGAACCAACCATGCTGCCCATCAAAAAAGAACTGGATTAAAAAAATGTGGTACATATACACAATGGAATATTATGCAGCCATAAAAAAAGACAAAATTATGAACTTCATAGAAATCTGAATGGACTTAGAATCTATAATACTGAGTGACTTATCACAGAAACAAAGAACTGAATAGCACACATTCTCCCTTATAAGTGGACCTTGTACAATTATCATAATACTATAAGAAAAGGATTGGCAGTAGTGGTAATCTGCTGTAGGGGTAGGAGGTGGGCACACCTCATCAACAAGGGTATACGCATAATGAACATTTGTACACCTAACCTTGAACTGCACCTCACATCTTTAAAATAAAAAATAAAATAAAAATTCAGTGATTAAATTCTAGCTGTATAGAAAGCCATCTGCACCCAAAAGTCCAAATCAGAACCATTGTTATTGAGAGTGGCATGTCTTGCTCAGTGTCCTGAGGTTTGCAGCTTTATTTTCTGATGAAGTGTTGGCTAGACAACCCAAAGTGACAGCCACACACTGTGGTCTCATTGTCAGAGGCAGAGCAGTGAGAAAGTAAGTGCTGAATTGCCTGGGCTTGAATTCTGGCCTTTGCCACTGACTGACTGTGCGCCCTTGCACAACTTATTTAACATCTTTGTGTCTTGGTTTTCACATCCATAAAATGAGATTAAGGTAATATTATCTATTCATAGATTGTTCTGAGTAAGAAGTTAACTAAAGTGTGTAAAGGCCTTAGACAAGACCTGGGTAAATAAGCACTTTGTAAATGTTAGCTATCATCATCACCATCATCATTATCTGGGGATAGTGTAGGAACAAGTGCCTCTGGCTAGGGAAATGGGCTCTTGGGAGGAGTATTCTGGCTCTAGAACTCTCTGGTCTTTTGGAAATTCATAGTAACATTTCAGGAACAGTTTCTAAAAATGCTGCTGAATGAGTTACAGTTTAGGTCATCACACAGACTTACCCTGAAAGATCCTTCAGTTTCATATTTGGTCTCAAAAAGATCACAGACAGCAGGATGACTGCTGCTATATACCTCAAGTGGCAGAGGATAAGAGTAGGAACATAAAAACTCTATTTTCCAAGCTCCATTCCCTCATTCCCTGAGTCAGAATTTCTAAGACATGAAGCAGGACATCTTTCCATAGGAAGGACCCTGTGGATGAGCTCTAGGTAATGAGCTCTTATTCTCTTTCATCGTTTCCTCCCCTCCCCGATGAGCTTTAAATGTGCCAAAACATGTCGAAATATTCTCCATCACTTTAGCATCCTGAGTCATTCTGTCCTAAAAGTACTGAAAAATCACTTGCCTGGCCTATGCTGACCTCCAGGATCACCCTGAAAGGCTCACAAGCAGGATAGAGAGCATTTAAAGACAGGGTACCAGGAGTTGCAAGTCTGGGCTACGAGGTTCCTTGATTCACCATGAGGCCTTGGCAAGGTCACTTGCACCTTCAGAGCTTCGGTGTCTTTACCTGTCAATGAAGGGTTTAGCCAAGGCTCTTACATTGTGGTCGAGAACAGCAGCGGCAGCATCACCTGGGAACTCGTCAGCAATGCGATCCTCGCGCCCCACCCTAGACCTCCTGAATCAGACACGCTGGTAGTGGAGACCAGCACTCTGCTGGATAAGTCCTCCAGGTGGTTCTGACCACACTAAAGCAGAAGAACCACTGGAGTGCTAAGGAATCTGCACAGGCAGAAATTCTGGCAGGTGTCGCTGTCAGGGTGACACCCGCCCTAAGCATGTGGATGGGACTGAAAACTGAGGGAATCATAAAGTCTGTTTCTCAAGGCAGGAGGCCTGGCAACAAATCAGGGACCTGTGAACAGTGTCTTGCGCTCAAGGTCATCGTCAACGGTGTACTTGTTGCTTTATCTTGGCTCATATTTCTCAACCTCTTGTGCCTTCATCTGCTTATCTGTAAGGGTAGGAGGAGGTAAAGATGTTAACCTCTTGAGTTTTCTGGGAATTGAATGATGCAAATTGTGGAAAGGACTGACACATGGTAGACCCTTGATAAATGGTAGCCATTTGCCACGTCACCTCTCTCTTCACACACACACACACACACACACACATTTTTTTTTACAGGAAACTCTTCCTTTATCTGGTGACATGGGATTTTCTGAGCCACCTCATGTAATTCAGATGTAAGGAAGCCTTGTCCATCAGGGTGTCACAACCCACAGAACAGATTCTGAGTCTGCTTTCAACCAAGAATTTCTGAATTTGTCTCTCAAGGAAGCTCTATCTCATCACAGCTGATTGGAACTCCCTGAGGGTGTGTGAATAGTAAGGACATTTTAAAAAAAAAGGAATGAACTTATGCATTAAGCAAAATAAAAGTAGAAAGTACTCTGAAACAGGACATGAGCCACGGTCCCAGGTTGGGAGGTGGTCAGGAACAGTTGTGAACAGAGATCAAATTACCACTCTGTCATTGTGGTTCTCATTTCTCTATTCTCCGGTCTGCATGGTGGGAAATAATCACCCATAGCTCTGGAGCTGTCTAACCACATAGTTTTGTACCTCCAGCCTTTCTCTTTGCCTTGTTCCCTTCAGCAGTCTCTCTGTCCTAGGTCCAAATTCCAGGGGAAGGGAATCTGATTGTCTAACTTGAGCCAAGTGTCTCCTGTCCCCATCTAAGAACCTGTGGCTAGAGACATAGGATCACCTGACAACCTGGGAAACTGGGGGTGAGAAGATGGAGTTTAAAAGGTTCACCAGAAGGTGGATGGACCATCAGAGACTGCCATTTTTGTCAAGGATGTGAGAAAAATCTCTTGCACCCTCCTTGAGAACCAAGACTGCTCCTAAATAGTAGATATGGAGTGTGAGGACAACCCTTCCCTGGTAAATAGTTACCATATGTCATACTAGATGCCCTTTTAAACTTCATAGTCAAGTGGCCTACTGAACAGACACAGAATATGAACAAGGAATTTTCTATTCTATGAATGCACCAAACTTCAGTGTAAACAAGGCAGTATGGCATAACAAAAATTACTATTATCTCCGGTTCATGTTATGCTTAAAAGGAGTTTATTGAATCTCCGGGTGGTGTAAGACAGTTCTGTTATGATGAAAACATTTATCTTATTTTTTTTTAGTTTTACAAGAGATAATTGGATATAGAAAAAATATTACTTTTACTTAAGCCAAAACACTGGCACAATATGGAAAATGCTTTGGGATAAACATATTTTCATTCACCCATAACGTAGTTGTGATGCAGGTTTCTCCCAACTGGGCTCCAGTTTCCTCAACTGCAGAATGAGGAAGTTAGACCTAAGAATACGTGTCCAAGGTACTTCTCACTGCTGGCTCCATCTAGGTTTTGTGCGATATTCTCTTGGTAGAGATTTTGTGACTGTGTAAGTATCCTAGGGATGTTGGATTGGTCATGGTCCTGGCTGGAAATGAATGGCACACTCAAAGAGCTTACTGAGAAAGTTCAACACAAAGATTGTTTACAGAGATTTGAATGGAGTTGAGAGAACCAGTAAGGGATTGTGAAGCTTACAGAGACTAGCAGCAGTGGGAAGCTTTCAGCCTAGGCTGGAGGTGCTGGAACTCAGGGTGAGGATCCATCTGAGTTTAGCAGGGAAGAAGCAGGGGCAAAGATACCCCTCTCTCTCTCTCTCTCTCTCTCTCTCTCTCTCTCTCTCTCTCTCTCTCTCTCTCTCCCCCCTTCCCTCCACCCTCTGACTCCAGCTGGTGCCACCCATTGACTGAACCCAACAAAAAGCCAGAATACAAAGGAATCCTGGAGATATGATGTACCTGCTGTGCACAGAAGGGCAGATACAGAGTCTGGAGGAACAAATAAAAACCAAAGAAAATAGGGAGGAGTGTGGGAGTGTGGCATATCTCTCTCACATCCCTTGTGTTGTGAGCTCCAAATAAAAATGCATTCCATCTCTAACACAGGATCAACTTTCCTCTTTGGCTCTGAAGGACAAACAGGAAAGTTGCTAATAGGATGTCCCTTGCTGGCTGGGCTTGAAGATCCCCAGGCTGTACAGGAGAGCTCCTGGCTGTGAGTCTCTCTGATAATCAGTACTCAGGAGGTACTTAGTGCCTGGTCATGGTCTTAAGATTTTCTCAACCATTTTTATTCCAAGCTACAATGAACATAAGGGAACTAACCAGGACTACCACCAACTACAGTGCTAAAAATGGCCTTATCCCCTGCTCTGACTAGTTATCCTTTCCTCAAAATCCTGCAATGGGTTACCAGCATCCAAAAGGACTTCTGCCTGAAAGTACAGGTGCTTTTCTTAGACAACACCTTTTCGCGGGCTATTTCTATCCCCATGAGCTGTGCTTCCCCTCTGTCTCCCTGGAAAAAATACTGGTTTATTATTAGGATCCCAGATAAGCCCCACAGTCTGAGAATCCCCTCAACTGGAAAGCAGGCTCACCTGCCTTTGTCCAAATCACTCTTGAAATGTATGTACATCATGTTAATGGGGTCCTCTTTTAAACTCTCTTCCTGTTCTCTCCTGTCAACTTAGCTGGCTTCTTGTTTGTTTGTTCTCAAAAATCTACTCCAAGGCCATCTTCTGGTCTGCTTGTCTCCACAGGGACACTCCCAAGCTCCTTTCCCCTTTGACTTCCCAGTAGTGTCACCCAATAGGAAGCACTGGTAGAAGACGGGAGAGAGAAAAACCAGGGCTTCTGAAGGCATCGCCAGTGGCAGTACCCTCGTTTCTGGGATTCAGCTCAAGTCTCCCACTGGAAGTTTCCACTGGATGGCTGTTTGCAGCGCCATCATTTTCCCATGACTCTGAAGCCCTAAGGGTGGTAGCAGGTTTTTTTGTTGGAACCTCTGAACTGCCTGAAGATTTTTATATTGAAACTTCTGTGTTGCTTGCAGCTTTTTATTATTGGAACCCTGTTTGGGCTTTCAGTTTTTGTGTCTGTCACCTGTGTCACCAATTCCCTGTATACAATTTCCTCTGCCTTAAATACCCAGAGTCATTTCTGTGTTCTTGACTGGGTCAGGAAAGAAGCAACATGAGGTTGTAGAAGGAGCATTTGCCTGAATCACAAAAGATACCTGGGGCCAGATTCCAGTTCTGTCTTCTTCATCTGTGTGAATTCAAACAAAGCCTGCCACCTCTAGCCAGAGTCAAGGACACCTGTTTCTCAGGCTTACTGGGAGGATTTTAAGTGAAATTCACATATATGAAAATGGTATAAATATGACCTGACACATGGTAGCTACTCAATGGCCTAGAATCAGATTCCTTGAGATCAACAATAAATAGATTCATCTTTTTTCCTTGTTGTCCCAGTAGCAAGTTGTCAAGACTTCAACTATTTGTGAATAAGGTCTACAGCCCTTATAGCAATGAAAGAATTAAAAGTGAAGGGAAAAACATTAAAGGAAAGCAAAGAAGAGAAAAAACACTGCTTGGATGGTTGCTCCATTCTAGGAATTGTGTTAGGTCCCTTAAGTATATTTCCTGATTCAATTTCCCCTCGAAGAGAGGATTTAATTCCCCCTTGATTTTGTGTAAGAGGAAACTGGATCTCTAAGAGGTGTGATAACTTGACTTGTCCAAAGTCACACAACTAGTGCAATGGTTAAAATCCAGAACTTTTCATCCCTGGCAACTGCAGCTGCCAGGGAGGCTGTAATGCAGGAGGAAAAAAAAAAAACAAGTTTTTTTGAAAAGAAAAGGGAACTCAAATGCCACATCAAGTTTTAAGATGGCAAATTCACTTCCTTTTCATCTTACACAACAAACCAAAGAGATGTGGGTGGGGAGAAGAAAATAATATGAACAAAATTAAGAGAAATGTGATGAGTTGGAGAACTGAGGAGCCAAGAGTGATAAGAAGGAGGAGAAGGCTGTGAAGATAGTGTTGAGATAAACAGCTGCACCTCTCTAATAGAGATTCTTCTCCAATTCTAAGAAAAATTCTGTCTGCAGAACTGTCAAGGGAGACAATCCACCTCTGAGGGACAGGCAGGAGGAAAAAAGAAGTGGAGGTGGGGGAGGCGAGCAGAAGGGACCTGTCATCTCCATTCTTAATGGTGGAGGTCACATTGTGCATTGCCGCCATTTGTTCTCCTTTTCACATGAACCATAAGCAGTAGACAATTAAGTGGAAGATACAGTACTTCACTCTTTAAGGACAACACTTCTGTATCCAGCAAAGAAGACGGTAATGGGCCATTGGTTTCTAAAACTGCTACGTCCTCTCCAAAAGCCCTCAAATGAAGTCGCCCACACTGTCACCTCTCAGACGGTACCAAAGACACACTCTGTCTTTGGGAGGGTGCTTCATATTCAGCTGGACTTTGCCATTCACCTAGCCAGTACCAGGTGAAAAGGCAGAGTGGTTTCTCACTCGTTCTCTCATCTACTCTCTCAGCCACACCCTAGAATGTGCTACTTCCTAGCTATATAGAGAAGAAACGGAGCCTCCGAATGGAGAAATGACAGGCTATGGTCACACAGCAAATAATTTGAGTCAGTGTTCTGATCAGGTCCTAAGTCAGATATGTACACACTCCCGATGTATAAGATGACTGCAGGCATGTTATATATCTAAATCTTTAATACAAAATTTTAGCCCTTTGAGTTTATGTTATTATTGTATTAGAAGCTCTTGGAGAAAAACGTAGCCAATACACTAAACTTCAGATGATGCCAAATGCTTTGGAGGAAGACAGATTTCTTTTAGTAAAAATATTGTTTATAATAATTCAGGGTTTACTAACACAATAATAGCAAACATTTTTATAGGGCTTACTGTAAATGGGCCATATTCTAAGCCAGATAGAAATATAAATATAGATGTATGTGTATAATTAGTTCTTATAAGTTCAATGTGAAATGCATTTTCTGCATTTCACAAATGAGGAAACTGAGGCACAGAGAGCTCAGGTAACATGCAGAACACCACGCAGCTGATGAGTTTAAACTGAGGCAGTCTGTCTCCAGAGTCTCTTATGTCTGTCTTAGTCCCTGCATTAAGCCCCATATGTCTGAAATTTGGAAATGGACATTTTACTGTGAACTCAAGGAGTGTGGCAAAGACTGTGTCCCCCAAATGCATTATCTTTTCCTTCCAGAATAATAGAATTTGAGGTCAGACACAGGACCACAGAGAATTAGCACGACTCCTTCCCCATTCCCACTGCTCCCTGGCTTGGACATGCAAACACAGGCTACACCCCAGGGAAGCTGGAACAAAAAGAGAGAAGGAACCTGGCCTCCTGCTGACTTTGTGGAGAGGCTATTTTAGCTCCAACATTTATGTGAAAAAGACTAAACCTCCAAATTGCTGCACTCTATCCTTATTTTAGGTGTTTGTTAAATGCAGCCAAACCTACATCCAATCTCTTATAAGAGGCCTGTAGCTCTCTTGCAAATTTGGAAGTGAAGCCTAATTTTAAAAGAATTTCTCCAATAGGATCTGTGGAAGCAATCTAAACCTGAAGCTGTCCTTACACAGACTAATAATAACAACAATAATGATATGAGCACTTGCTAGATGCCAGACACTTTTCTAAGCACTTACACGTTTTAACCCAGGTAATCTTCACTACGAGGGAGATATCAATTTACACTCCATTTTTTCCAGGTGAAGAGACTGAGCCACAGGGAATGGAAGGAGATTGTGCCAAAGCATTTACAAATGTAAATGACAGCGATTTCATGTAGGATATCTTTGAAACTCAAAACTAAACAGTAGTTTAACAAATAATGGAGATAGCCCTCCCCTGACATTACAGAGAGCTGAAGGGAAGATGGGGTTTACTTTCTTTGAACTCCATTTCCACAGAGACTTTGCAGAATGCACATTAGGTAAAGGATGTCTTCCATGAATTTGGCCTGTTGCTCTGACTTCCCTGTGGTGTCACTTTTGACTGTAGTCTTGGTAGCTCGCCACTGCCCCTGCAGTGCAGCAGGGAGTGGCAGGAAGGAGGAAGGGGCCAGACATAAACTGAAGTAGTGCTCATGCTGTCAGGACACTCTCCTTTGCCTGCTAGGGCATCATGCCTAACTGATTTTGGCCCTGTGGAAGTGAGAGAGGCAGGCAGCGGCAGCTTCAAGGATCTGGAAAATGAGAATGAAGTAAAAAAGTCAAATGGCACTTGAGCAGGCTAGGAGTCTGGAAGCTGAAATCAAGCTGCGAATGCACTGTGGGACTCTCGGGTCCCTGGGAGAAGGAAGAGGGCAGCCCTGCACTGAGGGCAACTTCGGCCTCTCTTCTCTTCTGGTTCTAATAATGTATTTTAAAATTCAATGATTTATTCAGCACCTACAAAGCAAAGCGCTGAGGAGGAAGCAGGACTCGGTTGATGAATTGAAATGAAAGAGAAAATTGAGTCTCAATTTCTGCTCCTGGAAGTCGCAGCTTGGAGTGGGGAGGGAGAGTAGGCTACAACAGGCAAGTAATAAAATGAGGCTCTAAAGGTGGACAGAGGTCATATCATACTGGCCTTTTTGTGTCAAGCTGAGGACTTTGGATTCTGCCTCAAAGACAATGGCCATTATTAAAGGATCTTTTGGCAAGTAATATGATTGACTTGCATTTTATAAAAGTGATCGTCAGTCAGGTTTCCCTCTTTCAAGAACAAATTTCTCTAATGTGCTGGGAGTGAGACGTAGTTCAGAAGCAAAGAGCAGGGAACAGGGAACCAGCTTCTTGTGCTTGAATCTTGACTCTGCACTGTCTGGTTGAAAGCTCTTAACCTCTCCGTGCTTATGGTTCTTTACTGGTAATAAGGTAAAGCAGTACTGTCTCAGGGGTCACTGCAAAGGCGAAATAAGTTAGTCTGGGTAAATGCTCTGAAAATGTCTGGGACATTTGAGCTGCCTTCATTTTCCAGAGCCGTGCAGTTCCTCTTCAGTTATGGAGTCTTCCTCTACACTCTTCTGAGTTCCACCTCAGACCACTTTCACTCTCCTTTCATGGCAGGGCATGCCATAGTGCTCATCACTGCCCTGTCCCTTTTTTTTCCCAAGGCTGTGTTAGTGTGTCACACGTTTCAGAGGGACTTCATGTAAACAGTTTGTTAAGCATAATTCTCAGAAAAATTGATTGAGAACACCCGCCCGCCAAAACTTTATTTCTGACTCGTAACAGAGAAGTCAGCAAAAAGAAAATATTTAGATATTCTTTCAGTAAGGAGTCAATATAAGGGGGAGAAAAGGGTAGCCAAGTGTGTGATTGTCAGTTTGAGTAGAACCCATTAAATGTTGTTAGACTAGTCAAAGGTCTGGTTAAAAGTGTCGCACCTTTTCCAACCATGCAAGTTAAAGCCCAATTTCACAGTAGCCCTACTGTCTATTAAAAGAAGCATCAAAGAGCAAAGTTTTGTTTCCATCTGGCCATCCAAAACTTGCTCAGAAATTCAAGACAACAGTTTTTCATTTTCTTTCTCAGTGTGTAGAAGAGGGGAAAAAAATCTCAAGAGGATATACACACTACGACGTTGTCCTGAGCCCAAGGGAACACCATCCAAGAAGTCAATTCTTTCATGGGGGTTGTGACAAAAGAATCAGTGTTAGCCACTTGACCCATACAAGTCCTGCACGAGGGTCTGGGTGGGCACAGGGCTGCAAGAGGTAGAGCTGACATTCTATTTCCTGCAAAGGACAAATGTTGGCCAAGCTTGAAGAGTGCCTCCTAGTGGAGATTTGGTTCATAAGTAAGAATTACATGGTCATTTTCAAGGACTCTCTCCCAAAGAAGTTGCATTATTATGCAATTGTGCTAGTGCCTTTTCCCCCCATCAGTTATGCTTTACAGATATTGCTGGGAATAAGAAAGAGACCACTGTCAGACCATATATCTCTTACTGGTTGTAACTTGAACTACAATCAAATCCCAGATCAGAAACTTTTAAATTACCACTTGCAAGTCCTCCGTTAACTCTTAACTAATTGTCAGTTACTAATACATGGAAAAATAATGAAGGGGGAAAATAGGCCTTTAAAAAACACAATTCTATTTATGCTTGCTACCCAAGACAATTATAAAGAATACTTGTTGAATGAGTATTAAACAATATTCAGTTCTCAGAACAACCCTTTGATAGAAGGTTATTATTTGTGTCTTAAAGATGGTAAGAGGACACATGACTTGCCCGAGAATATGCAGTGTACACATGACCCAATCTAGTTTGGTAACCAAATATTGCAGCCCTAGTCTGGATTTTTACTATTATTAATGATTATTTTTATTTTAAAGATGTGAGGTACAATTCAGGGTTAGATACATAAGTGATAATCGTAGAGGTGAGTTTGGGCCTCCCACTGGTCCTCATTTCACCTGGTTTGGGATCAGGCGCCCTTATTACCCCTGGCAATGACTTGCTGCTGCTAGTAATTTTCATGTAGTATTACGATAAATGGTCAGGGTCCACTTATGAGTGATAACATGTGGTACTCAGTTCTTTGTTTCTGTGATAGATCATTTAGTATGATGAATTCTAAATCCATCCAAGTTGCTGTAAAGTTCATAATTTTGCCCTTCTTTATAGCTGAGTAATATTCCATCATGTATATGTACCACATTTTTTAATCCAGTCCACTTTCGATGGGCAGCACAGTTGGTTCCATGTTTTTGCTATTGTGAACAGTGCTGCAATAAACATGCATACACAGGTATCTTTTCTATAGAATGATTTGAGTTCCTCTGAGTATATTCCCAGAAGGAAGATTGCTAGGTCATATGGAAGGTCAACTTTTAGATCTTTTAGAAATCACCAGCAGTCAGTGGGGAGAAAAGGACTTAATCAGTTAATGGTGCTGAAAAAATTGACTGACCACATGCAGAAGAATGAAACAAGATCCCTAACTAACATCATACACAAAAATCAACTCTAGATGGGTCAAAGACCTAAACGTAAAACCTCAAACTATTAGAATCTTAGAAAATGCAGGAGACATCCTTACAGAAATTGGAATAGGCAACTAATTCCTGATCAAAACTCCAAAAGCCCATGCCATAAGAGATAAGATAGACAAGTGGGACCTCATCAAACTGAAAAACTTCTGCAAAGTCAAAGAAACCAGTGAGAGAATGGGGAGACAGCCCACAGAATGGGAAATAATATTTGCCAAATGTATATCTGGCAAAGACCTAACATTCAGGATCTATAAGGAACTCAAATGTGCCAAAAGGAAAAAAAACCAAACAACCCTATTAAAAAGTGGGCAAGAGATAGAGAAGACATATGAGCAGCCAACAGATAAATGAAAAAATGCTCAGCCTCACTAATCATTAAAGAAATGCAAATCAAAACCACACTGAGATACCACTTAACTCTAGCAAGAATGGCCATCATTAATAAACAAAAAACAACTGATGCTGGAGAGGATGTGGAGTAACGCTACCCTTCTACACTGTTGGTAGGAGTGTAAACTTGTACAACCTCTCTGGTCTAATGCTTAACAGGAGTTCTCACCAAGGTGAATTTAAACTTTGGACATCCGTGCTTTCTATCAGGACCCCCAGATCATTCCTGTTCTGAGTCTGTTATTCCTGGGGATAGTCAGGGCTTCCTGTTTCCTTTGCCTACTCCTGGTCAGAGACTGATTTCAAATCCTTCATTTATAAAAAAGAGAACCCTGGTGATAAAATTTAAATACTTGAGGATGAAGTAGAATTTTATCTTTTAGTAGGATTCAAATGCTTGCCTAAAATAATTAAGTTCCAAAAACATAATTTTCAGTATTATTGGGAGGATATTTTAGAGACCCTGGTTGGGGATCCCTGGCCCCAGAAATCTTACAAAGAACAGAGGGAGTAAGCCCCAGAGAGTCACAGACTCTCAAGGTTCTGCTTCCCCGGCTTTCCAAGGAGCTGGCCAAATCATAGTGCTTTCTCTGGACCTCGGTTACTCTCCTATAGAGAGGATGTGAGCTCTGGCTGTTAGGATCCTCTATAGAGTACCTCTTTTTCCTCACCACATGCTGGCCAACTCTAAACATGGAGTTGTAAAGTCCCTCTTTACCAGTCAATCTATGGAGAATGTTACTACATACTCATCTTCCCCAAAGGAAACTGCATCCATAGTTCTAGCTTATTCTGTGTCCAGGGACAAGCTACCACCCACATTATACCCAACTAGAAGGCCACATGGTCATAAGAGCCACTCTTGCTACTTAGGACTCTTTCCATCATAGGTTGGGATAAGCCTGTCCGAAAGCCCACCAACCAGCACATTATATCTCTTAAACCTGCTCCAATGAGACTGCTATCTCCAGCTCTGCACATATGGCTCAGGTTAAAGTTGCTAATAACTTCCTTATTGGCAAATCCAGGGATCAGTGCTCAGCCTTCATCTAACTAGTTTATCAGCAGCATTTGACCTTATGTTTCCTCCTCAATGAGATATTCTTTTTATTTGGGTTCTAGGACAGCAGAATCAAATTTTTTTCTGCTATTGATACCTTTCTAGAAGTACCTTCCTAATTTCCTCCACAGGATCTTTTGGCTCTCCCTAAACTCTAAATATTGAGATACGTCCCTCTCTGACCCTCTTTCCCTGGACTCAGTCCTAGGTGCTCTCTACAAGTTTCTACTCAGTCTCAAAGCTTTAAATACCATCTGTAGTCTGACAACTCTTAAAATTTTAGTTAAATATCAGAGCTTTGTCTTCAAACCCTAGACTCATATGCACAATGCTTGCTTGATATCCCCACTCAGAAATCCAACAGGCATCTCAAACTCAGTACATCCAATGACTTATTATTTTTTCTGTCCTTAATCCTTTCTGTATTACTCCCTATCTTCATAAATGGGAAGTTGCTTCCAGTTGCTTAAACCAGAAACCTTGGAGTTACATTGATTTCTTTCTTCTTGTCACACTCCATTCCAATGCATCATCCTGTCTGATCTACCTTCAGAATGTGTCTATAATCTGACAACTTCTCCCTGTCTCCACTGCCACTGACTTTGGCTATAAGCTCCTTCTAATCGGTCTTCCTGCTTGCATTTCTGCTTTTTAAAGCTTAAACTACATGGCAAGCAGAACAGTCCCACAATACTAGTCATATGGTAGCAGCTTTCTGACAAAACTCTCACGAATTCAGAAGAGTATCCCAAGCCTTAAGGCCATGTGTGCTGTGACTCTTGATCCCTCTCATATTCCATCTCTTCTCACTCCCTCCCATCTGTTCCAACCACCCTGGTCTTCTACCTCCTCTCAGGCACACCAAGTGCCTTCCTCCCTTGGGGT
Organism: Carlito syrichta; assembly: GCF_000164805.1. Classification (NCBI taxonomy): domain Eukaryota; kingdom Metazoa; phylum Chordata; class Mammalia; order Primates; family Tarsiidae; genus Carlito; species Carlito syrichta. The sequence goes on along the minus strand of NW_007231668.1, from coordinate 20,951 downwards.
TACTTGCTTTTCCTTTGCCCAGAGCACTTTTCTCCCAGTTAGCTCATGGTTTGCTCCATCAGCCCAATCCAATCTCCGCTCAGATGTGACCCCCTTAGAAAGAGGTTTTCCTGGACCATTTTACATAAAACAGTGCCTTTCATCAGTCTCCGTCCCCCTTATTTGTTTTAGTACTCCTCACTACCAACATGTTACATATCAGTGTATTAATTTATGGTCTGTCACTCCTCTTTAGCACATAAGCTTCAGGAGAGCAGGATCTTTGGCTATTCTGTCTCCTGTTGTGTCCCAGTTCCTGGAACAAAGATTGATACATAGAATTTGCTGTCTAAATGCTTTCTGAAAGAAAAAGGAACTCTGTCCTTTTTCCCTGAAAGCACTGTCAGCTCTCACGTACAACTCATATGCAGACTCAAACATGTAAACCTGCCACTGTTCTCACATACCCTCTGACATACACTCATTCATTTCCACTCTTACTTGTACACCCAACAGGGTTTCCACAAAGTCCCAATGTATGTGACCTCCACTAACACCAGGTGAAATTTAAAACCAGCTCTTTAGGGCTGTTGACATAAAAAGGTGGCCAGAATATATTGGAAATCTGTGGAAAGAATAAAAGTGAGAGTACAGAAAATTTTGATTGGTCTACATGAGCTAGTTACATATTCTCTGCTACATACCCATGCATGTACATTCAGACCCATATACACACTCTCATACCCCCCATATTCACAAATCCACACACATTTACTATCACTCACACACACAGACAGGCAGAAACATATGTACCTACTCATTTCCTCATGCACACTCAAAACTCATGCACCTGTAGGCTGTTCCCCACTGAAACCCACTCACACCCATGCCCATACACCAAACTTTTCTTAATGTATGCACTACTATAGTAATATACTCAAGCACATTCATACCTCAAGGAGGTACGCACACTCACTGTCTCTTCTTCTCCATACACTAGCACACAAAAACAATGCACATATTTTCATCACTTACTTATTCACACACATATTCCCATAAAAACCTATTGTAGGTACTCTTAGGTACTCCAGACCATATCCACAATCACTAGAACACACACACACACACACACACACACACACACACACACACACACCACACACGCACACTTTACAAACTAACCTAAAATGCTGCATCCTGTTGCTATGGCAACAGAAGTCCTCCGACTGACTGGGAGAGGACAAGGGCACACAGAGACAAAAGCCCACAACAGCTCTGTGAAGGGAAGCAGGCCATGTGGCTATGAAGATGGTGCTCAGATTGCAGGGTCTTTATTCCTAGTTCTTTGAGAGAATGAACAGTGTCAGTTGGGACCTCCCTATACTTCCTAATGAGTCACCTAAAATGTAACTTTATCTGCACTTTCACCGCCTTCCTCCCAGACTCAAGGTCATGGTCTACTCTTTTCCTTGTGTGAACATTCTCTACCTAGGCTGTCTTCCCATTGCAACCCAGACACTGATCTACCTGTGTTTACAGACTCTCTCTCCCTCTTGGTTGCTTCCTCTCAGATAAGGAACCTCCTCAGATGTCTTCAATAGTGAGAAAGTCCATCTTCCATCATCCATTCCCCTCAAACATCTGTCCTCTTTCATCTTCAGAGGTGAGTTTCTCAAAAGAATCCTCCACACTGGCTGTTTCCACTTTTTCACTTTTCATCTTTCACTCACTGCAATCAGGATCCTCCCCATCTAGTGCCTGACATTGGCCACCCTACTGGTAAATGCATGGGTACTCTGGCATCCTCCATAAATTGACTTGAGATCCTTCTGTTGTGATTCTCTCTCCATACTTTCTTTTACCTCTCTCCATACTTTCTTCAGCTGCTATTGCAGGCTTACTTCTCTTTTCTGGCTGCTTAGATCTTCTTCTTTCCCCAGAGTCCTGCCTTGGACCTCATAATTTCCTTCTCTATTTACTCTTCATCCACTTGAATCGATTCACTCTCATAGGTTCAACTACTCTCCAGAGCTGTCCTTTGAGTGTCAGACCTATGTATTAAAACCTCTGTGCTAGGAATTTCCATCCAGTTATTTTTCAAGCACCTCAAATTCTACTGAACTTAGTATGTACCTCCCACAAAATCTTTTTTTCCAATCAAGTTCTCTGTATCTGGGTATGGCACTACCCAGCCTCCTAAGCCAAGACTGGCCATCATCATAGATTCCTCTTCTCTCTTCTGAACCCAATCAGTTAGTAGGTCCTTGAGAGTCCATCTCTTTTCCATCTTTACAATATGTCTTCCATTGCCTCTTTTACCATCTAGAAAATTCCAAAAATACATCATCTTCCACCCACCTATTTAAATCATCTTGCACCTAACTTTCCTGGTCAGCCTAAAACTTGTCAGCCTAAAACCCTTCAGTAGTTTCCTTAGCCCACAGGATAAATTTCCTATCCAGACAAAAGCTTGCCTTGCCTCTTGCTCTGCTGCCCCACCCCCATCCCTGCAGCTTCCTAGTTCTGGCCATATGGATATTCCTGAATTTCTCTGATAATTTCAGGCAACTTCAAACCTTCATGACATTGTTCATGATACCTGAAATACCTTTGTCCCCTGATTCCTCTATTGCTTCATCTGAAGTGTGCTCATCAGTTCATCATTAAAGACTCGAAAACTACCTCCTCCTTCAGTCCTTTACTGACCATTTCACCTCTGTTCCCTTGCTGGACCATGATCAGGCTTTCATCCCTGTGACTAAAAAACTGGAGCACCATTAGTGTCGGTCTGCCTCCCTACTAGACAGAAGCTTCCAGAGGCCAGCATGCTTGACTCTCTTAGGCACCACCATATTGCAGTATTGTAGGTGTTCAGCACATGCCAAATATTCAGTCAGTTATGCCCCAACAACCTACTAAGTGCTGTCATCGATGAGGAATTAAGTACATGAAGGAAACCAAACAAAGACTGGCTACCTCTGGTTAGCAATATGATATCTGAAAGATAGCCAAAGCAGTGTTGTTAATTCCTAACTTATGGACTGAATCCAACAGAAACACATTGTGCTTGACTCACACAGTGTTTGTAAGAAAACTGAATGTCACCAATTTACTACAGGCTGACTATTCCTTTTTATTTCACCTAACAGCTTCACATATTTTTGTTTCCTGCTTGATTTCTAAATGCATTTGCGTTCATAACCTTTAATTTAGATAAAGACAACATTGGGGGCATATAAAGACCAGAAAAGGCACTTGTCTACTGTACAGTGGTTAGGAAAAGAGGCATTTTAGAATCAGATAGCCTGTGTTTGAATCAGAAATGCCTCGCTTGCTAGCTATATGACATTAGGCAATTTAACTCACCGTTCTGAGCCTCAGATTCTTCCACTGTAAACATGAGGACACTAATAGTACCTAATTCATGATATTGTTATGAAGATTAAATAAGTAAATGCACATAAAGCACTTAGAACAGTGCACTCAATAAATGTTAGCTGTTATTTATTGGGCAGAGGAAACCATAGGAGCAATGGCTTCAGAGTTTGAAAGAATACTGCATGTTTGTAGAAAATTAAGATGTGAAGTGAGGATGCAAAATGAAATGAATGAGAGATGGAAAGAGATAGAGACCAGACCCTGTTGTTTTGTCAATACCTAACTGAGTGTCCAAAGCATGGCAGGCACATATTATTAGAGTAGATGAGTAATTGAATAGAATAATACAAGGGGGACCCAAAAAGTCTGGCATTTTTTTAAAAAATTGTATTTATTCTTACATGTGTAAACTTCAGTCACCTTCAAAGCGCCCTTCATTTGATACAATACACTTACTGAGACACTTTTTCCACTCCTCAAAACAGTTTTGAACTCATCAATTTTGATGCCTTCTAGTGCTTTTGCTGTTTTTTTGTTTCACCTCTTCCACATCGGCAAAACGTTTACCTTCAAGGACTTTTTTCATATGGGGAAACAACAAACAAACAAAAGTCACTCAGGATGTGATCAGGTGAACAGGGAGGGTAGAGTGCAGGGGTCACGCCATTTTTCGCCAAAAACTGCTGAACATAGTGCAGTGTGGGCAGGTATGCTTGCAAATCACCCATCATGAAATGTGTTGAAAGTAAACGTGTTGAAAGTACCTCCAAATAATAATAATAATAATAAACTCACTGAGGCTGAATGCAGCCTGTCACAACAACTCTAGCTGGTACACTGATGCTGAAGGGTTCCTAGAACAATTACCTATAGTAAGGAGCCTGTATTACAAGAGGCCCACTCTCCAAAAAATAATTCCAGGTTTTCTGGGGTCTCCCTTATATATTCTTCTTAATCTGTTCTTGCTGCTCTAACAAAATCCCTTCGACTGGGTAATTTATAAGTATTCAGAATTTATTTTTCACAGTTCTAGAACATGAGATCTAGATCATGGCATCAGAAGATTTAGTGTCTGGTTAGGACCTGTCCCACTGATGGTGTCTACTTGCAGTATCTTCAAACAGCAGAATAGGCAGAAGGGCAAAAAGGCTTACCTAGGTCCTCCTAGCCCTTTTGTAAATGTTTTTATTCTACTCTTAAGTATGCTATCCTCATGACCTCATCACCCCCTAATGACCCCACCTTCTAATGCCATCATTTTGGGGTTTAATTGGCTAGGGAATCTGGCTACCACGTGGCCTGGAAAGAAAATTGAAGAGATTGGTTCATGGTTTATGTGACAATTAAGTATGATTGTCAGCCATAACATATGACTGTGCATCATCTGAATGACACCAACAAAATTTGATTGTCTCAAGGTAGAGTTAACATACCTCAGTTTGGAGTTATTTGTTTTTAAAAGATGGTGGGCAAGAGAATTTTTGTTGGTGATAAGGTGTGTATATGTATGTTTCCTAGCAGAAATGATCAAACAGAATTATGTTTTTATCCACTACGTTTTTCTCTTGGTTTTTCTCCTTCTTCTCTGGAACCACTTCCTTAGTCTCCTTCAATAGATTTTTCCTCCCAGTATTCCTCGAATGCTAGGGCTTCTCAGGATTCAATATTTGATTTTTTTCTTTTTCAGCTGAAAAGTTTTATCTGAGTGTCTCACGGGTCCATTAAAGCCAAAAATCATTATCTTTTTCCCATCTCTCACCACAACCTCGGTCCCGCCTTTCCTCCTGTATTAACTATCTTGATAAACAATACCAACATCCTAGTTATTGGAGTCAGACTAATCCTCAGTGTTAGCCCTTACAAAATTATGTCTTTCATTGGGAATTAAAAGCTATATCAACCAAGGTTTAGTTTTACTGACCCCATTTGGATCTTACTTCAAAAAATTGTCTGAAACCATGCAGCAATAGAAATATGACGGGATTGGGGAAATATTAACACTGAGTATTTGATGATATTGATAAACTATTGTTATTGTTTTAAGTATTATAATGATATGATTGTGTTTAAAAGTTTTCAATTTTTAGAAATGCATAGTTAAACATTTTAGAGGTCATAATATTATGTTTAGAATTTAGTTCAAAATAGGTTATCAGTGGAGAGGGCTGAGGAAGGAGGGATTAATAAGCAAAATTCCTGGCCATGAGTTAATTGCTGAAGCTGGGTGATGAGTTGATGGAGGTTAACCATATCATGTTAGTGACTCTACTAATATGTATCTAAGTTATCCATATACATGTACACAGGTGTGTGTAGGAATGTGTGCTAGCGTTTCTTAACCTCTGCACTATTGACATTTGGGGCTGGATAATTCTGTTATCTGTGAGGTGGGGATATCTATTCTTTTTTTTTTTTTTGAGTTAGAGTCTCACTCGGTTGCCCAGACTGGAGTGCAGTGGCCACTCCTGGCCACCACAGCCTCGCCTGCTGGGCTCTGGCAATCCTTCCGTCTCAGCCTTCCGAGTAGCCGGAATTACAGGCATGCACTACAACGCCCGGCTGATTTTTTGATTTATTGTAGAGATGAGGTCTCACTGCCCAGGCGAGTCTCGAACCCGCGGGCTCAGGCAATCCACTCACCTCAGCCTCCCAAAGGTGCAGGATTATAGGCTGAGCCACCAAGCCCAACGGGGATATCTATTCTATGCACCATAAATATTGAGCGGCATCCCTGACCTCTACCCACTAGGTGCCATTAAGACCTCTTTCAACCAAAAATGTATTCAATCATTGCCAAATATGTACCAGGGCAGCAAACTCATTCCTGGGTGAAAACCACTGCTCTGTCTCATTACTCATTTTAGCAATGGCCACTACTTGACTTTATGTTATTTACTTTTTTCCTTGGTTTGTCTTCTAGACACACAAGCTGTAAGTTCTGTGATTCCATTAGCTCCATTTCTCTAGAATGAAGTACCATTAGGGTAGACACTATGTCTCTGGTGTTTATCGCTGTATCAGAAGTACTTGGCACAGAGCAGAAAATCAGTCAATACCTGTTGCATCAGTGAAAAAATGCTTTCAAAGAAGGCAAATCTGAGATATTGCTGCTCAGAGAAGCATGCTTATCATGTCTTTGGGTGAGTTCCTTTACTCCCTATGCCTCGGTTTCCTCATCTACAAAATGGAGATAATAATAGTACCTACTTCATGGGTTTGTTATGAAGATTAAATGCAGGATGACCATCTTTGCTTGGAACAGTCCCAGTTTTTGTCTCTTGTCCCAGAATAATCACTAATAATGCCATCTTTCACTCTCAAGCATGTCCTTGTTGGATGATCAATCGTATGGAAACCTGAACTAACAAGTTAGTGTCCATGCACTGCTTTGGAGGTGCCTGGGGCATGACAAATAGGCTATGGTCATAATTATTCTCCAGGCTTCTCCCAAGACCTGCATTCAGTGGCCTCCCAAGTGGACAGCATGACTTCCAACTCTGCCCTGTGTCTTACAAGCCCCTTGACTGTTGCTAATCCCCCAGCCTCAACTCTTAAAACCCTCTTTCACCACCACCCCTGTCCATTTTCCTGCAAGTCAAGCTCTTTCTTCCTCAATTATAGGACTTTCCCTTTTTTGACCTAGAGATGCCCCTATACCACTGTCACCTGTTTTACCTCCACCTGTCCTGCAGGCATTGCTGTAAATGTCACTTCTTCTGAGAAGCCAGTCTTTATTACAATTTTTTTAAATTCTAAAGATGTGGGGTACAATTTAGAGTTAGGTATACAAATATTCATTATGCACGTATCCTTGTTGATGAGGCAGGAAGACCCCTTCCCTGGCAGATTCCCACTACCGCCAATTCCGCTCCTGCCCTTCCCTGGCAGTTTCCCACTACTGTCAATCCTTTTCTTATGGTATTATGATAATTGTTCAAGGTCCATTTATAAGTGAAAACATGTGAAACTCAGTTCTTTGTTTCTGTGATAGGTCACTCAGTATTATAAATTCTAAGTCCATCCAGGTTGCTGTAAAGTTCATAATTTTGTCCTTCTTCATGGCTGCATCATTTAACATCGTGTACATGCACCACATTTTTTTAATCCAGTCCTCTTTTGATGGACAGCATGGTTGGTTCCATGTTTTTGCTATTGTGAATAATGCTGCAATAAACGTATATGTGCAGGTATCTTTTTCATAGAGTGATTTGAGTTCCTCTTGGTATATTTCCAGTAGGGGGATTGCAAGATCATATGGAAAGGTTGATTTTTAGCTCTTTTAGGAATCGCCAAAGGGTTTTCCACAGAGGTTGTATTAGTTTACACTCCCACCAACAGTGTAGAAGTATTTCTTTTTTTACCACATCCTTTCCAGCATCTGTTTTTAAAGCTATTGATAATGGCCATTCTGAATGGAGTTAGGTGGTATCTCAGTGTGGTTTTAGTTTGCATTTCTTTGATGACTAGTGAGGCTGAACATTTTTCTCATGTATCCATTGACTGCTCATATGCCTTCTTTTGAGAAGTATCTATTCATATCTTTTGTCCACTTTGTAATAGGGTTGTTTGTTTTTTCCTTTCATCACGCATGAGTTCCTTGTAGATCCTAGATATTAGGCCTTGGTCAGACACACAGTTGGCAAATATTTTTTTCCCAGTCTGTGGGCTGTCTCCCAGTTCTTTTGATGGTTTCTGTGGCTTTTCAGAAACTTGTCAGTTTGATGAGGTCCCACTTGTCTATCTTATCTCTTATGGCATGGGCACTTGGAGTTTTGATCAGGAATTGGTTGCCAGTTTCAATTTCCATAAGTGTGTCTCTGCATTTTCTAAGAAACTTATAGTTTGAGGTTTTATTTTTAGGTCTTTGGTCCATTTGGAGTTGTTTTTTGAGTATGGTGATAGGTCTTGTTTTAATCTTCTGCCTGTGGTCAGCCAGTTTTCCCAGAACCATTTACTGAATAGGTTCTCCTCTCCTCAGTCATTGTTGGTGGAGGCTTTGTCAAAGATGAGTTGGTTGAGAAGTTGAGGTTTTGCTTCTGGAGCCTCTATCCTGTTCCATTGGTCTGTATGCCTGTTCCTGTACCAATACCAGGCTGCTTTGATTATTGTACCTTTATAAAAAAATTTAAAACCTGGGAGTATGATACCTCCTGCTTTGGGCTTTTTGTTTGTTTTTTGTTTTGCTGAGGTTTGTTTTGGCTATTCATGGTCATTTATGTTTACATATGAATTCCTCTATTGTCATCTCCAGGTCTGAGAAGAATGCTGCTGGTAATTTAATGGGTCTTGCGTTAAATCTGTCAATTGTCTTACGTAGGATGGATGTTGATTCTTCCAATTCTTGAGCATGGAATATTTTTCCATTTGTTTGTGTCATCTTTGATTTCTTTGAGCAGTGTTTTGTATTTTTTGTTGTAAAGGTCTTTCACATCTCTGGTTAGGAAAATGCCAAGGTATTTCATTTTGTGTGTGTGTGTGGCTATTGTGAATGGGATTGTGTTTTTTATTTGGGTTTCTGTTTGCTTATTTTTGGTGTATAAAAATTAGACTGTCTTTTGCACATTTATTTTATACCCTGAGACTTTGCCAAAGTCCTTTATCAGTGTAAGCAGGTTTTCGACATATTCTCTTGAGTTTTCTAGGTATAGAATCATGTCATCTGCAAAGAGGGATAATTTGACTTCTTCTTTTCCTATCTGGATACTCCTCATTGCCTTCTCTTTTCTGATTGCTCTAGCTAGGAGTTCCAAAACTATGTCGAAAAGGAAGGGTGAGAGTGGGCATCCTTGTCTTGTTCCGGTTTTCAGGGGAAAAGGTTCCAATTTCTGTCTTTTTAGCAGTATGCTGACTGTGGGTTTCTCGTAGATGGCTCTTACTATTTTGAGGTCTTTTCCATCTATGCCTAGATTCTTGAGGGTTTTTTTTTTATCAAGAAAGAGCACTGGATTTTATCTAAAGAGAAGCCAGCCTTTAATCCATAGGCTAGCTTCCTTGATTCTGTGTTACAACAGTATCCAGCACCCCAATTCATCATAATGAATGCTTTACTGTGCTAGAGGTTGTGTGACATTATGGCTCATGACTGTATTTCTCTCAATTCTATATCCTGGGATAGAATATACAAGGGTCAACCTGCAATGATGTATTTCTTGCATGCATAATTTAATTAACATCAGATACTGGCTAGATCATGTTAGAACACTGACTCCATGCTTGTTTGAGACTCATTTTCCTCATTATAATGGTAACTATCTAATTTTGTTCAGAATAAATATAATAATGCATGTAATGTTTCCTGTACACAGTAAGAGCTCAATATGGATAAGTAGATAGGGATGACCTCTTCTAAGCATAGCCCTCATCCTCTTTCAAATAGCATTGACATTTTATTCATTCTGGCCTAACTCAAGGAGTGGGAGACAACCTCAAATTCTCTCTAATCACACTGGAAGGATGAGAATCTGATAGCGAATAAAAGATGATTTTGTCATAATGGGGTTTCATTTTCATATTGCTAGGTAAGAAAGCAATTTCGAAAAAAAATTTTTTAAACTGCAGTGTGTCCTAAATGGTTAATGATCCTCAGCAAGCAATCTGTCCAGCATGAGAAAGATTTCTCTTGCAGTCTGACAGCTGATCTATAATCAGGCTCTGCTTGGTTGCTATCCTGAGCCCCTCCCCATAGCTCTCCATGGGACTCAGTGAACACTCTGTGGGGGAAAAAAAGCCCAAACCTTTTATTACATGCTTTTCTGATTTCCCAGAAGCTTCTCAACAGAAAGGGACTTGCAGATGCCTGCCAGATGTCGCTTTATCTTGCAGGAGAAGAATGTCTTCTCCAAGTATTGTGAAGTTTACGCTTGGTAAAATTATAAAGCTAGTACAGTCTTTCCCCTTTTTTCCCTTTATTTATCGAATAAATATTAATTTAGCAGCTATTATCTCAGAAACTGTGATTACTAAGATAAGCAGCATGGTTTCTGCCTCCTAGATTCCCAATTTAACAAGGCATATAGAGCAATTAAGCAGATACTTGCAATAGAGGATGGTTACTGCTCTGATAGGAAGTGTACAGGGTGATGCAAGAACCCAGAGGGTGGGCACTTAATACATTCTGTGCTGGGGTCAGGGAGGGCTTTCTGGAAAAGGTGTCAGGAAGAAAAATCACAAATTAGACAGGGGAGTGAAAGGCCTTTTAGGTAGAAGAAACAGCAAGTGAGAAGGCACTGGGGGTGAAGTGTACAAAGAAAATAGCAAATTACTCAGGAAAGAAAATTAATGTGGCAATCAAAAAGTAATAGAAGAAGAGGACAAAGAAAAAAATAGGATCCAGTCTTTGATGTCATATTTAGGACATTTAAGTTATTTTTTAAGACTATGGGAATCATGGAGAGTTTTAAGCAAGGATGTATTCCACTCCAGAAGGACTAGACACAGGGTCAATTTACTGATTTGATCTAGTATTCAACGTCACAGCAGACTGTTGGTTAAAGGATATAATCCTATCCAAAATGTACTTCTCTTTGGTTATCATGCTGACAGGTGCGGCCATGTAACAAAGTGTAAAAGAGACAGACTTGACCAGCATAGAGACACAAGACCCTTTGTCTTTCTTCTTCTTCTGTGGATATCAGACATGAAACCCTAAGGACAGCAGCCATCTTGAAGCCATGAGACAACAGCAAATGCTAAAAGCCAAATGAGCCAACAAGCAAATTCTGAGAGTGGGAGGACATCTTCCAGACATTCTTAAATTGTGAACACTATGCTAGCATTTACCTACTGCAGATTCAGTGTATAAGAAATATTTTAACTGAGGATTTTCTACTTTGTGCAGACACACTTGATACCTGTCAACTTTCTCAATCTTAGTCCTCAGCTTGATTCTCTGCTCTTTTCACTTACCACACAATGCTTGGATTCTCTCCTATGTGTCCTCTCAAGTAATCATGTAGCCTGTGTTTTAATCATCTTCAGGAGTAGATAAACATTTCACTTCCTTCTCCCCAACATTGCTTTCTTTTCTTTCTTCCTTCCTTCCATTTGTATTTTCTTGTTGTGAGTTTTGGATTCTTTACATTTCATATGTTTTTCAAAATCTTGAAAGTTTTCTCTCCCAACTCTGTCTCTCCTTCATTCACTATTTAGTTTCTATTTCTCACCCCACCCTCACAGTGTTCTTTCATTATTTTTTCTTATAATTTGCATTTATTTGTAATTTAGCAAAGAATAGATTATTCCTTTTCATGCAATTCTTCTTCCATGATTGTGTTTTTGTAAAACAACTCAGAAATATTTATAAGTTGTTATATTAACAAGTTCCTTTTTAAAAAAAATTATATTGAAGGATAACATACTCACAGAAAAGTGATCTGGTGATTTTTCATAAAGTGAATACATTTTTGCAACTCTATCAAAATTAGAGAGCAGACACATGAACCAATGGAACAGAATAGTGAATCCAGAAATAAACACAAATACCTACAACCAACTGATCTTTGTTAGCAGACAAAAACATACACCGGGGAAAGGACACCCTATAAACAAAAGGTGCTGGGAAAATTGGATAGCTACATGCAGAAAAATGAAACTTTATCCTATGCCTCCCCATATACAAAAATTAACTTAAGATGGATTAAAGGCTTAAATGTCAGGCCTGAAACAACAAAAATCCTAGAAGAAAACCTAGGAAAAACTCTTACAGACATTGGCTAGGCAAAGAATATGTTGCTAAAACCCAGAAAACAATTGCAGCTAAAATAATAATAAATAAGTGAGACTTAATTAGACTAAAAAGATTCTGTACAGAAAAACAAATAATTAACAGAGCAAATAGGCAACCTACCGAATGGGAGAAGATATTCACAAACTATCCATCTGCCAAAGGACTAATATTCAGAATCTACAAAAGAATTCGAACAAATCACCAAGAAAAAAGCAAATAATCCCATTAAAAAGTGAGCAAACTACATGAATAGACATCTCTCAAAAGAAGATATACAAATGGCTGCAAATATTTGAAAAAAAATGTTCAACATCACTCACATTCAGGGAAATGAGATACCACCTTACACCAGTCAGAATAGGCATTATTAAAAAAAAATCAAAAAATGACAGATGTTGGTGTAGATGTAGAGAAAAAGGAACACTTATCCACTGTTGGTGGGAATATAAATTAGTACAACCTCTATGGAAAATAGTATGAAGATTGCACAAAGAACTAAAGGTAAATCTACAATTTGATCCAGCAATCCCACTACTAAGTATTTACCCTAAGGAACAGAGGTAGTTATATAAAAAGACACCTAAAAGAGGGGACGTGGAAGATGGCAGCCAAGCCAATCACACTATGCAAGTCTCAGTGTGAGTGAGTGAGTGTATGCAAAATTTTGTGTACATTCTGGTGAGTGAGTGGGCATGTGAGTAGCTGAATGAGTGAGGGCTAGGGAACTAGTGGCCAGAGCTCTCCCGGTGCAGTGGCTGGGGCCTCAGCTGCTCGGCTTGGTCACTAGCTATTCCCAGGACACAGAAAATGAGCACCATCTTAAAAAAAATCAACAAAACCCTTCTGCTGGGAGAGACTGACTAAGTGGGGACTCACAAGCAAGTGGCCAGGGCCCTCCTAGTGAAGCAGCTGGTGCTGCAGTTGCTCTGCTTGGTCTCTAGCAGGTTGCAGAAACCAAGCGCCATTTTTAAAAAATGTACAAGCCGGGCTCGGTGGCTCAGCCTGTAATCCCGCGCCTTTGGGAGGCTGAGGTGAGTGGATTGCCTGAGCCCGCGGATTCGAGACCCGCCTGGGCAACTTGGGAAGACCTCATCTCTACAATAAATAAAAAACTAGCCGGGCGTGGTAGCGTGCACCTGTAGTTCCAGCTACTTGGAAGGCTGAGGCGGAAGAATCACCGGAGCCCAGCAGGTCGAAGCTGCAGTGACTGGAAGCGGCCATTGCACTCCAGTCTGGCCGACAGAGTGAGACTCCAACTCAAAAAAAAGTACAAAAGTTTTCCTGTGAAGAAGCAACAGGGAGACATTACCTGCTTCAGACTCTGCCTCACTGCCGGCTCCAGACGTTGCCTCACCACTGCAGCACCTGGCCGGACGCTGGCAACAAGGGCTGCAAAGGGAGCCCAGAGGCAGAGTGCCACTGGAGAAGACGAAAAAGGCACCCACCACCATCTTGAAAACGGGGCAAAAAAAGGGCTCCGACTTCCTCTCCATGGAGCAACACACCCGGTCTCTGTGACTGATGGATCAACTGCTCAGGAGTTGATCGTGACCCAGAGGGAATATCCTGAAAACACAAACTTTGGAGAGATCTGACAAGCGCTGAGTCCCAGGTTCCCCACTCCCTACCCTGATCCAGCTGAAGGACAAAGTCTGTGGCCAGAAAAGGGTGAGAAAGACCTTCAAAGAGATCAGTGGTGGGTCCAGGCCTGACCCAACCCTCCTCTTCTCCAACAATCCTCTGAATGTCAGACCCACGCAGCTGGGGCACTACGGACAGGGACAAACCCAGGCAGAGACTAGACATCAGTTGCAATAGGAGAACTCTATCCCAGGATAGGCCTGGCTGGGGCACCCCCTAGAGTACATACCTGGGGAAGAGACAGTCCCGCACCTCCCCCACAGGGGATCTCCCTGGCCTTACGAGAGTGGAAGGAAAGGACTGCAGCCCCGCCCACTCCCAATCTCCTTGTCAACATTTGATATTGTTAGACTTCATTTTAGGCATCCTGGTAAGTATGTAGTGGCATCTTTTACTGTGGGTTTAATTTTACAGCCTTTTTGTGAAGTGTCTTTTTAAGTCGCGTTCTCGTTTTTTTATTGTGATGTTTATCTTTCTCTTAGTACTTTGTAGAAATTTTTTCATATCCAGGATACAAGTTCTTTACTTGGGTCCATCTATCTATTCATCCTCATTCTGTGCTTTGCATTTGTTACTTTTTAAATATTGTCTTTTAATCAATAGAAGTTTTAATTTTGTAATTACTATTTTTATTTTAAAGATGTGGGGTACTATTCAGGGTTAGGTACATAAGTGACCATTGTGCAGGGAAAATTTGAGTACCATTATTGGGTACCCAATCCCTCCCCTGGCAGTGAACCACTACTACCAATCCCTTTCATATAGTATTAAGACAAATGTTCAGGGTCCACTTATGAGTGAGTAAATGTAGTACTCAGATCTTTGTTTCTGTGATAGATTACTGACTATGATAGACTCTCAGACCACCCAAGTTGTTGCGAAGTCCATAGTTTTATTTTTCTTTATGGCTGCATAATATTCTATCGTGTATATGTACCACAGTTTCTTTATCAAGTTCACTTTCTGTAGGCAGTACAGTTGGTTCCATGTTTTTGCTATTGTGAATAAAGATGCAATAAACATGTGTGTGCAGGTATCTTTTTTAGTAGAATCATTTGCATTCCTCTGGATATATTCCCAGAAGGGGGATTGCTGGGTCATATGGAAAGGATATGGGGGAAAGGGAACACTTCAATACTGTTGGTGGGAATTTAAACTAGTACAACCTCTGCAGAAAACAGTGTGGCAATTTTGAAAAGATACAAAGAAGTTTTTAAAAATTTTTTTATTTTAAAGATGTGGGGTACACTTCAGGGTTGGGTATACAAATATTCATTATGTAGGTACCCTTGCTGATGAGGTGTGGCTCCCCTGTCCCCTGACAGTTTCCCACTACTGCCAATCCCATCACCCCTCCTCTGGCAGTTTCCCACTATTGCAAATCCCTTTCTTATAGTATTATGCTGATTGCGCAAAGTCCGCTTATGAGAGAGAACATGTAGTACTCAGTTTTGGTTTTTTTTGTGATAGATCACTGCAAAGTCCATATGCTTGTCCTTCTTTATGGATGCATAATATCCTCATATTTAAAAAAAGAAGTTTAATCAACTTAGCCAACCATTTTCTTTGCAGTTAGTCCCTTTGTATCAGAATTTTGTTTTGTTTTGTTTGAGTTGGAGTCTCACTTTGTCACCTAGACTGGAGTGCAGTGGCCGCTCCCGGCCACTGCAGCCTCGACCTGCTGGGCTCTGGCGATCCTTCCACCTCAGTCTTCCAGTAGCTGGAACTACAGGCGTGTACTACCACACCCGGCTAATTTTTTGATTTATTGCAGAGATGAGGTCTCGCCAAGTTGCCCAGGCGGGTCTCGAACCCATGGGCTCAGGCAATCCATTCACCTCAGCCTCCCAAAGCGTGGGATTACAGGCTGAGCCACCGAGCCCGGCTTGTATTGAAGAATTTTAACAAAATTTTGCCTATTCTAATGCCATGAAAATATCTCTCATATTTTCTTCTAGAAGCAGTATGGTTTTGTCTTTCTTTTTATTTTATTTTATAGAAGTGGAGTTCAATTCAGGATGAGGTATACAAGTGGTCATTACACAGGTAAAGTTTGGGCCTCCCTTTGGTCCCTGCTTCTCCTGGTCTTAGATCAAGTACTCATATTGATGTCATGTGCCCCCCACCCTTTCCTACCCTGGCAGAATCACACTACTGCCAAACCCTTTCTTCTAGTGTTATGATAAAAGTTTAGGCTCTGCTTTTAAGTGAGAACATGTGGCACTCAGTTGTTTTTTTTGTGTGATAGATCACTGAGTATGGTAGACTCAATCCATCCAAGTCACTGCAAAGTCCATAATTTTGTCCTTTTTTTGTGGCTGCATAATATTACATCATGTAGATGTACCACGTTTTTTCACACAGTCCACTTCCAGTGGACAGCACTGTTGGTTCCATGTTTTTGCTATTGTGAATAACGTGTAAGCATGTGTGTGCAAGTATCTTTTTTATAAAAAATGATTTAAGTTCCTACGGTTATATTCCCAGAAGGGAAATTCTGGGTTATATGGAAGGTCAATTTTTAGGTCTTTTAGGAATCACCACACTGTTTTCCACAGAGGCTTTATTAGTTCACACTCCCACCAACAGTGCAGAAGCGTTCCCTTTTCCCCACATTCTCTCCAGCACCTTTTGTTTTTTGAGTTATTTATGATAGCACCCTAACTGGAGGTAGGGGATATCTCAGCATGACTTTAACTTGCATTTCTTTGATGATTAGTGAGGCTGAACATTTTTTCATGTATCTGTTGGCAGCTAATATGTTTTCCTTTGAGAAGTGTCTATTCATGTTTTTTGCCCGCTTTGTAATGGGGCTGTTAGTTTTTTTCCTTTTGGTGCATTTGAGTTCCTTGTAGGTGCTGGATGTTAGACCTTTGTCAGATATACATTTGGCAAATATTTTTCCCGTTTTGTGAGCTGTCTTCCTGCTCTCTTGCTGGTTTCTTTTGCTTTGCAGAAGCTCTTCAGTTTGATGAGGTCCCACTGGTCTATCTTATTCTTACACCATTCACTTTTGAGAATTTGATCATGAATTGGTTGCCTATTCCAATAAGCATAAGAGTGTTTCCTGTGTTTTCTTCTAGGATTCTTATAGTTTAAGGTTTTGTGCTTAGGACTTTGATCCATCTAGAGTTGGTTTTTTGTGTATGATGCTAGATAGGGGTCTTGTTTCAATTTTCTGCATGAGGTCAGTCTGTTTTCCTAGCACCATTTACTGAATAAGTTCTCCTCTCCCCAGTGGTTTTTGGTGGAGGCTTTGTCAAACATGAGTTGATTAAAGAATTGAGAATTTGCTTGTGGAATTTATAACCTGTTCCAATGGTCTATATACCTGTTCATGTACCAGTACCAGGCTGTTTTGATTATTGTAGCCTTATAGTAAAGTTTAAAGTCTGGAAGTGTGATACCTCCTGCTTTATTTCTTTTGCTAAGGATTGTTTTGGCTATTTATGGTCTTTTATGTTTCCATATGAATTTCTGTATGATGTTTCCAGGTCTGAGAAGAATGATGTTGGTAATTTAATGTGTATTGTGCTAAATCGGTAGATTGCCTTTGGTAGGATGGATATCTTAGCAATGTTGATTCTTCCAACCCATTAGCATAGAATATTTTTCCATTTGCTTGTGTCTTCTTTGATTTCTTTAGAAGTGTTTCGTAGTTTTTGTTGTAGAGGTCTTACACTTCTCTTGTTAGAGAGATAGAGAGATGCCAAGATATTTCATTTGTGTGTGTGTGTGTGTGTGTGTGTGTCTATTGTGAATGGGTTTGTGCTTTTTTATTAGTTTCTCTGCCTGTTTGTTGTTGATGTATAAGAATGTGACAGGCTTGGGCGGGCTCGGTGGCTCAGCCTGTAATCCCAGCACTTTGGGAGGCCAAGGTGAGTGGATTGCCTGAGCCCGCGGGTTTGAGAACCACCTTGGCAACTTGGTGAGACCTCATCTCTACAATAAATCAAAAATTAACCAGGCATGGTAGTGCATGCCTGTAGCTCCAGCTACTTAGAATGTTGGAAGGCTGAGGCAGAAGGATCACTGGAGCCAGCCAGTTGATGCTGCAGTGGCCGGGAGTGGCCACTGCACTCCAGTCTGGGCAACAGAGTGAGACTCCAACTAAAAAAAAAAAAAAAGAATGTGACAGTCTTTTGCATGTTTAT
The DNA here is from genome assembly GCF_000164805.1 of Carlito syrichta. Taxonomy (NCBI): domain Eukaryota; kingdom Metazoa; phylum Chordata; class Mammalia; order Primates; family Tarsiidae; genus Carlito; species Carlito syrichta. The sequence goes on along the minus strand of NW_007231668.1, from coordinate 3,074 downwards.
TTTGTACCCTGAGACTTTGCCAAAGTCCTTTATCAGTGCAAGGAGAATTTTGACAGATTCTCTTGGATTTTCAAGATATAAGATCGTGTCATCAGCAAAGACGGTTAACTTAGTTTCCTCTTTTCCTGTTTGGATACACTTTATTTTCTTCTCTTGTCTGAGTGCTCTATGGTCTTCCAACACTGTGTTGAACAGGAGGGATGAGAGTGGGCAGCTCTGCCTTGCTCCCATTTTCAGAGGGAATGTTTCTAATGTTTGACCATTGTGCAGTATGTTGGCTCTGGGTTTATCATAGATGGTGCTTACTATTTTGAGTTATATTTCTTGTATGCCTAGGTTTTTGAGGATTTTTATCAAGAAGGGATGCTGAATTTTTAAAGAAGTCTTTTCTGTATCTAATGATATGTAATTGGTTCTTGTTTTTATGTCTGCTGATGTATTTAATTACATTTGTGATCTTGTGGATGTTGAACCAGCCCTGTACCCCAGAGATGAAGCCTACTTGGTCATGGTGGATGATTTTTTAGATGTGTTTTTGGATCCAATTGGCTAGAATCCGGTTGAGAATCTTTGCACTTATGTTCATTAGGGATACTGGCCTGTAGTTCTCTTTTTCTGTTAGATCTCTACCCAGATTGGGTATCAATGTGATGTTAACTTCATAAAATGATTTGGGGAGAATTCCGTCTTCTTGATTATCTGAGATACTTTCAATAGGATCGGTAGCAGCTCCTTGTATGTTTTGTAGGATTCCACTTGAAAACCATCTGCTCCTGGGCTTTTTTTTTGGTAGGTAGTTTTCTTATGATGGAGTCGATTTCATGGGTTTTTATTGGTCTATTTAGGGTTTCAATTTCTTCTTGTTTCAATCTTGGAAGTTGTGTGATGTCAGAAAGTCCTCCATTTCATTTAGGTTTTCAAGTTTGTTTCCATATAGGTGTGCATAGTAATCTCTGATAATGTTTTGTATTTCTTCTGGGTCAGTTGTGACTTGATCTTTTGCATTTCTGATTGTGTTTATTTGGGCTTTTTTTTTTTTTTTTAGTGAATCTGGCTAGTTTGTCCATAAATCTTGTTTATTCTTTCAAAAAACCAGGTTTTTGTTTCTTTGATTTTTTTCTATGATATTTGTGTCTTCTATGCCCTGTATTTGGGCTTTTACTTCGGTAATCTGGATTTGCTTAACTTAGGGTTTTGGTGGTCTTGTTTTTTCAGCTCCCTTAGGTGATTTGTTAGGCTGTTAATTGTGATCTTTCCATTTTCTTAATGTGTGTTTGTAGCGATATGAATTCCCCCTCTTAGTGCTGCTTTCATGGCATCCCAGAGGTTTTGGCAAGATTATTCTTCATTTTCATTTGTTTCCAGGAATTTTTTAATTTCTGATTTGATTTCTGTGTTGACCCTGGAGTCACTCACCATCATGTTGTTTAGTGTCCATATGTTTATGGGTTTGGAGGAAATTTTTTTGACATTGATATTTATTTTAATTCCATTGTAGTCTGAGAAAGTACATGGCAGTATTTTGATCTCATAAAATTTGTCTATGCTTGATTTATGGCCAAGGTTGTGGTCAATCTTAGAGTACATTCTATGCAATGTTGAGTTGTAGTGTGGAGTGTTCTGTAGATATCTATTCAGTCCATTTGGTCAAGCACCAAGTTGAGGTTTTCAATCTGTTGATTTTTTGCTTCGATGGTCTGCCTAGGGTTGTTAGTGGGGTATTTAAGTCCCCAATCATGATAGTGTTAGAGTCAATGTCTTTTTACAGTTTACTTAGTAGTTACTTCATAAAAGCTGGTGAGCCTCTGTTGGGTGCATATATGTTTAGAATGGATATTTCTTGTTGATGGATTGAGCCTTTTATCATTATGTACTGTTCTTCCATATCATTTTAAATTTTTGATAGCTTAAAGGTTGTTTTGTCTGATGTTAAGATTGTGGCTCCTGCCTTATTTTGTGATCCATTTGCCTGAAAATTGGTTTTCCATCCTCTATTTTTAAGTCTGTGATCATCTTGTGTAGTGAGATGTGTTTTTTGGAGACAGTAAATTGTTGAGCTGTCTTTTAAATCCAGTTTTCTGTTCTGTGTCTTTTCAATGGTGCATTTAGTCCATTCATGCTTAAGTTCATTACTGAAATGTAAGAATTTGTCCTTGTCATGATGTTCTTATAAGGGTGTTTTCTTTTGCATAGCTTTCGTGTTCATATATGTGTATGTTTTCATTTTTGTGGTATGCTGTGTATTTGACTGCTTCCGTGTTTGTGATCTTGTGAAGGACATGGTCTATCTTTTGTTTCTTTTTCCTTTTGTGCACAGCACCTTTTTAAGCATTTCCTGTAGAGAAGGTCTGGAGGCAGCATATTATCTTAGGGATTGGATGTCTGGGAAGGATTTTAGGTCTCCATTGCTGATGAAGCTTAGCTTGACTGGATAGGAAATTATTGGTTGAAATTGTTTACCACTGAGAATATTGAAGATTTGGGCTCATTCCCTTCAAGCCTGTAGTGTTTTTGCAGATAAGTCTGCAGCAATTCAGATTGACCTCCCCTGGTAGGTAGTTTCACCGTTTTCCCTTGCTGCCTTTAGGATTTTTTCTTTTATACCTACTTCAAATAGGTAAATTACTATGTGTCTAGGAGTTGGGCTTCTCATAAGATGTCTTGCAGGAGTTCATTGAATGTCTTGTGCTTGCATAGTCATCTCTCTGGCCACATGAGGAAAGTTTTCTTGGATGACCTCATGGAATGTTTGTTCCAAGGTCTTTTCCATTTCTCTTTCTACTTCAGGCATGCCAGTCATAGGCAAGGTTGGTTTCTTGATACAACTGCACATCTCCTGGAGAATTTCTTCTTTCTTCTTAATTTTTTTTATATTTTAATTTATTTATTTTTTTATAATCAATATTTTTTATTATGATATTGTGGGGTACAGTTACGGATTAGGTATACAAATACGTTTCGTTCAGGCACCCTTGGTGATAAGAGGTGTTTCCCCATCCCCAGACAGATATTTACTACCATTAATCCCATCTCCCTCCCCCCCCCATAGTTTCCCACTACTGTCAGTCATTTTC